>NC_137833.1:21032521-21055021 GCF_963921795.1 Nannobrachium achirus
TACCTACAGTAGAGTGGAATCCGCCAATGCATTTCAATGAGATTGGAGCGTTTTTTGCCAGTAGAGGATTTCTGCAAAAAAAAAAATGCTCCATTCTCATTGAAATGCATTGGCGGATTCCACTCTAGGTATTTTGGTGTGAGGGCACCCTAAGAGTAAAAAGTAGCCTATTTAAAACTACTCTTTGAGTAAAAAGTAAAAGTACTTTTTTTTTTCTTGATTTACCCTTTTTTTCTTTTTTATGTTTTATAATATTATAATTTATATTGGCAAAGTAACTAGTAACTAAAGTTTTCAAATAAATGCAGTGGAGTAAAAGTACGATATTTGGATCCGAGATGTAGTTGAGTAGGAGTAAAAATATTGGAAATTGGGAACACTCAAGTAAAGTACAAATACCTCAAAAGTGTACTTAAGTACAGTACTTGAGTAAATGAGTGATGAGTGATTGGGTTCCATCATAGGTTAGGAGAGGTTGTTTTTGCGTTGCGTGACACGACCAGAATGACGTCACGTGACATCGTGTTCACATTATAATGGGTGTGTTTTTGTTGTTGTCATTCCTGCTGTTCCCCTTGAAATTACAATGTCTGCAGTCTGTCTGCGCAGCGCGCCAGCTAACACACACACACACACACACACACACACAGACACAGACACACACACACACACACACAACGCAGCACGGAAGAGGGGGAGGAGGGGTGGCTCGTCTAATTGCGAGGACGCGAATGGAAGGCCACGAATGATGAGGAGAGGAGATGTGGTGTAAAGTAACGACGTACTGAAGACTCACCTCTTCAGACTCCACCTGAACCCATAGCACTACTGTAACGGGAGAGTGTTTTCTGCTGGTGATTCAGTCAGAGTGTATCAAAGGGTGCGTTCGTAAATGCGCACCGGGTGTGGTTAGGGTTAGGGGATATGGTTAGGTTTAGGCATAGTTTTACTGAGGTTAAGGCTAAGGTTAGGGTTAGGGTTAGGCATAGTTTTACTGAGGTTAGGGTTAGGGTTAGGCATAGTTTTACTGAGGTTAAGGTTAGGGTTAGGCATAGTTTTACTGAGGTTAGGGTTAGGGTTAGGCATAGTTTTACTGAGGTTAAGGTTAGGGTTAGGCATAGTTTTACTGAGGTTAGGGTTAGGATGAGGGTTAGGTTGAGGCACTCACTACACTGAGCACACACCCGGTGCGCATTTCCGAACGCACCCTTTGATACACTCGGACTGAAACACCAGCAGAAAACACCATCCCCTACTGTAACACTCACTGACCGTACATGAAGCTAGTTAGCATTTTTTGTTTTTTGGAGCTGTGTGGAACACAAGCTCCCCTATACGTGGCCGTGTGTGTAGGTATGTGGGTATGTGGGTATGTGGGTGGGTGGGTGGGTCTGTGGGTCTGTATGTAGCCTGTATGTAGTAACCCTGGGTGACCAGAGAGGTGCTGTTGAGTCTAGCCTGCCCTGAGCATCAACTGCAATACACACACACACACACACACACACACACACACACACACACACACACACACACACACACACACACACACACACACACACACACAGCTCCACTTCGAACAGAGGTTCGATTTTGTTTTTTAGAGACGTTTTTTTTACTGATTAGGTGCATGGTCTACCTACTGTATGTTATTGTTTTTCTAGATTGATATTCCTATGCATTTGTTGTATTGTTGTTGATGTGCCGACATATCATCTTGCTTATTATAGTGATGTGTATTATTTACCTGCTTATTGTAAGACGCTTTGGATTAAAAGCGTCTGTAAATGCCTAAACTGTAAACTGTACATTTACTCAAGTATTGTACTTAAAGGGGAAGACCACCCATTTTCAATATTGAACTATGTCATTAATATACCTTAGAGGAGTTGTGTGGAAATAGAAAAAAAGTTCCCCCCCTTCTGTGTTGCCTAGAACTGGAAGATTGATTTTGGGGTTTGTATTGTAATTTACAATGTGTGATGTCATCAAGTTGTCCTTTACAATACAAACCCAAAATCAATCTCCAGTTCTAGGCAACACAGAAGGGGGGGGAACTTTTTTCTATTTCCACACAACTCTTATATGTGTTCTACTGAGCCCTGGTGGCCGTGACCGGGGCTGTTTTTCCGTCAAAATTACGTCATATGCATCATTCTGTACACGTGTCTCCCTACCGGCCAATCAAAGCCAGATCATACACTGCTGAGCTCTTCAGGAAGTACACTGCAGTGTTTACACTGGGCTAGGAGTCTAGCATGTAACTCCCCAACCGAGGCTCGTAGAGGGAAACGAAAGACCTCTATGGATAGGTCTCGGCGAGGCGAGGCGGACGCGGTGGTCTGAATGCCGGGTCCGCGGCGAAAAAACGGCCGAAAAAAGCAGACGCGACCGCGGTTTGCTCTACTGCTACTGACCACTAGTTGAGCAACTTACACAGTATAGCTTTAAGTATATTTGGACGCAGATACTTTTGTACTAAATTCTGAATTCCGGACTTTTAAGAGTGTATTTATTTCTACATCGCAGCTTTGATAAATGTTTTCCCCATCGCTTGACAAGAACGGAGGAGAGAGGAGAAGAGAGGGGTCGGGGGGGGGGGGAGGTCAGGAGGTCAGGAGGTCAAAGTCCTACGTGATAAAGAGCGGAGGTCGCGTCCTTATCGAGTGGAAAACTTGTATGTCCAAAACCGTTCGTTTAGTTTTCATCGTTTAAAAAAAACAAAAAACAATTCCAAATAGTGAAAACAGCCGATCTACAAGCACACAACGCCTCGCATCGCGAGGCGTTGTGTGCTTGTAGATCTGCTATTTTCACTATAGCTTTGTGAAGCAGGGCTTTCATATACAGAAAAACATACACATTTGAAACTTTGGAGATACGAGGATTCTACCCTGACGGTGACGATGCCTGCGTGGCTCCGCTTCCGATCGCCGGCCCACCGGCTGCTTTTAGCAGGTATGGTATAGGTCAAGGCTGGGGCGAGTGAGGGGGGGAGAGAGAGAGAGAGAGAGAGGGCTGTTTGTGAGTTGCATGCAGCGTGCGAGCGACCGCGCAACAGTCAACGACCCTGAGCGGTGAATTACAGCGTGTGTGTGTTGTTGGAACGAACGCCCGCGTTTGTTTATCCTCCTTCAGACGGGTTGGGGATGGGGGGGGGGGGGGGGGCTGCGGTCGAGCGGCGGAATACGAGACGGGGGCCTGGACGCCCCCCCCCTCCCCATCAGACGAGGCACAAGGCCCTTCGGTTCATTAGGAAGTCTGTGCTCAACTGAAGGGCTTGTGCTCTCTTTCACTCTCTCTCTCTCTCTCTCTCTCTCTGATACACCGTCTTTCTATCATTCTATCTCTCCTCTTCCATTTTGTTCAGTCTTTCTCTCCATCTCTCTCTCTCTCTCGCACTCTTTCTCAGTTTTTCTCCTCTACATACAAGTAAGACTCCCTAATCGTTGGGAGATAAGCGACCGTTAGGTCGCATGTACGTATACACAAGGTGGCCCTGTAAGTGGCATTACAAATTGTGTGTGTGCAAAGTTTGTCATGGATCGGGGCAACGGTGGCAGAGATATGAGCAGGGCAAAAGTGTGACATGACATGACATGACATGACATGACGTGACGTGACGGACAGACTGACGGACTGACAGCCGGTGGAGGTTTTGATAGTAACTGCGACCTGATGGTTGCGATCAATATCTCTCCATCCAACTCTCTCTCTCTCTCTCTCTCTCTCCTCTCTCTCTCTCTCTTCTCTCTCTCTCGTCTCTCTCCTCTCTCTCTCTCTCTCTCTCTCTTCTCTCCTCTCTCTCTCTCTCTCTCTCTCTCTCTCCTCATCATGCAGTGAGTCTAGCAGCAGCAGCAGCAGCAGCAGCAGCAGCAGCAGCAGCAGAGAGGATTCCTTCAGCATTACAACCCAAACCCCAAACGTCTGGAGGAAAACCTCAGCCTGTCCTCCGGATGCCGACCTCCGTCAGCACCATGCGCACATTTGCACTGTGTTGGAAGTAATTAGAAGTGCATTCTACTCTCTCATCTCCTCGTTTTCCAAGTGGGCGAAGGAGGGAAACAGTGAGTCGGCCGTGAATAAGGGATGCGACGATAGCGATATTAACGTATCGTGGAGATGTAATTTATCCGTCGTGTACCGGGATCAATTCACCTTTTATTGTCCGAGCTGCATGTCAGGTACCACTTAAAACCCTCAATTGGTAAAACGTACTTAGAATATACGTACTTGATACAGTCTTTTTTTCATTCTCTACAACATCTCTTTGCCCAAAAATAGCCCAAGCTCACAACGCGTTGTGTTGCGACGTGTTGTGACTCACAACACGTCACAACACGTCGATCTACAAGCTCACAACTGTGAGCTTGTAGATCAGCTATTTTTTGGCAAACGTTCCGCCCCAGGATAATGGATTTTGGGGAAATATTGATTATCGCGATAATATCGTAAATCGTCATTTATTTTCTTTGGTCACAATGATCGTGGCATGACATTTTCATATCGTCCTATCGTCCCTGGCCGGGACTTCAGCGAAATAAAAATAAAAAAACTGTGGAGGATTCTGTAGAATAGAGGAGGAAATGAGGAGCACCGAGAGGCACGCACACACACACACACGCACGCGCACACGCACGACCACGCACACGCACACGCGCACACACACACACACACACACACACACACACACAGACTACACCAGGCACAGAAAGGGAAACGGTCTAAAAACAAACAGGGACACTACTCTTGGGATACACGTGTGGGTGTGTGGGTGCATTAGTGAAACACACATGGATATGTGTTTGTGTGATGCATGTGTGTGTGTGCATGTGTTTTTGTGTGTGCGTGTGTGTGTGTGTGTGTGTGTGTGTGTGTGTGTGTGTGTGTGTGTGTGTGTGTGTGTGTGTGTGTGTGTGCGTGGATGCGTGTGTGAGATAAAGACCTCAGACGATTAAAAAAGAAACCTACTGGTCTATTTCTTTATCCGATGTGTACAACATGCAGCTACACTGAAGATTTCACCTTATTACGTATCATCAGTTGCTTAATATGTGTCATGTCTTACATAGAATAGAGAGAGAGAGAGAGAGAGAGAGAGAGAGAGAGAGATAGTGAGATGGTATAGGATCGCACAGTGACATGGGGGGAGAGGGGGAGAGAGACAGGAACGTGCAGAGAATGTTAGAGAGGCAGGGGCTGACATTTCTAAAAGGCATTTTGGTGATAACGTCGAAAATAGCCAACCTCCAAGCTCACAACGCGTCGCGCTGCGACGCGTTGTGAGCTTGGAGGTCTGCTATTTTTGGTTGGTTGATACCACACTGAACTAAACATAATCAAGTCAATACTGGAGATGTGGTGTAACGGCATGGATTTCTACACTGAGAGGGCAATTTGTTAAATATAAGATGATTCATTGATGTTGAGGAGAGTTTGGACAAGGCAATTCTCTTGAATGCTGCCTTCACATATGGCATGGAAAGAGGGCATTTGCGTGTCTTTCACCATGGTAAAAACTGCATTCATGGTCTGGAGAGGGCATTTTTACAGACATTTAATGGTCAAGCCCCCTTTGATGTCTATGTGTGCATGTGCCTGGATAGAGATATACTTTTCATTGGTTCAATATTCATAAAACCCACACAGAAACATTAGCTATTAAGCTGCACCTTCACTGAAATGTTTTTTTTTTTTTTCTCCAGAAATTTGCACGACAATCTTGTATTGAACTATGGAGATAGAGTTTTCATTCTGTGCGTGTGATAAGTGTGCGTATGTTCTTTCTTGTATTGGCCATATCCTCTCTATACATTCTATCGTGTCTCAGAGGGAAAATGGGGACGTTAATGGTGCTAATCTGACACAATTAATCCCATTTCCATAATGCTTTGTATAGCTTAGTACAGGCGAACCCGTGCTTGAACACGCACACGCACATACGCACGCACGCACATTACATATCTCTTCTACAGTACACACTACAGTTTCCTTGTGTGGAGAGAGAATAAAGATTGTGCGCGCGTGTGTATGTGTGTGTTTTGTAGGAGAGTGTATGCACACACGCACAGTAGTAGCACCAGGGACGTGCAGAGAATGTTAGAGAGGCAGGGGCTGAAATTTCTAAAAGGGCCTTTTGGTGAAAATTTGGAAAATAGCAGACCTCCAAGCTCACAACGCGTCGTGCTTGATATCACACTGAACTAAGCATTATAGTGAATACTGGAGATGTGTTGTATAACAGCATGGATTTCTACACAGAGAGGGCAATTATTTCAATATGCTGCATTCAAGTTCAGGAGAGTTTGGACAAGGCAATTCTCTTGAACGCTGCCTTCAGGTATGGCATGGAAAGGGGGGGCATTGTAATTTCTTTCACCATAGTAAAACTGCATTCATGGTCTGGAGAGGGCACATTTTACAGATGGGTAAAAGGGGCAGGGGCTCAAGCCCCCTTTGATGTCTATGGTGCATGTGCCTGAGTGGCACATGATATGAACACATTTCCACTTGTACAGGAGAGACACAAGCAACAACTTATTTTTGAAAAACCAAGTACCGTTGCGGTAAAAAAAAAAAAGAGAGGGGAGAAAAAAAAGGCACTCGACACACACAAGTGTTAACATGTCTTTACCGCTCAAACCAATTCCCGGGGTACTTGAGGGACAATTGCCCCCCCTTCTCGAGTGAGACGAAGAGGAGAGCAATTTCCCGTGAAGAGGTAGGTAGGTGCCTACGCTTATTAGTATGTGAAGTGAGTGGCATTATTATTTTTTATTTTTTTTACATGAATTTGGTAACCTTGGTTTGCTACATTTTAAGCCTCAAATAGCGGGAATGCGCCCGAGTCGCGTTAGATTTTAACCACTTTAACCATTGTGTTGTGCTTTAACTATTGAAAAATAGCAGATATACAAGCTCGCAGTGCGGCACCGAGTGCCGTGCAGCGAGCTCGTAGATCTGCTATTTTTTGAAAAATCGTGAAAATGTGTGCAAGTTCTTTGAATATCTTTGACCCGACTTCTAAATCCTTCCTCTAAATCGGCTGTTCTCAAACCTTTTTCATGTCAAGGACCCCCAAAATTACATTTATTTGGCCGCGGACCCCCCCCCCCCCCAGAAGCAGAGATGTGAGCTATAAAGTTTGCTTTGAAAAATATATATTGAAAAAATTGGAACACAATTTCACGATTTAAAAAAAATAGCAGATCTACAAGCTCACAATATCTGCTATTTTCCATTAGTTAAAGCATTCAATAATTCTAGGCCTAAATGGGTTAATTAGAAAGTCTGTGAGAAAAAAAAATCTATACATAATTGTGATAGAGATAAATTCAGACTGCGGCGAATAGAGAGAAAGAGAGAGAAATGATCACTCCACTCCTGGACACCCATTCATTCATTATTTATTTCTGAAGGCCCTGTGTGTGATTTCTGCTTGGTTTGATTTTTTCGTCAAACAATGTCGCCATCTACAGGCAAAGAAAAAAAACAACAGCAACTAAACATCCATTGATGGGTAAAAAAAATGATTTACAAGTCTGTCACTCGGATAGTTTCTTCTGTTGTCGGTGAACCAGTACTGTTCATACACATAGAATATTGTAGTTTTGCAAATATAGAGCAGTGTTCTCAAAACCTTTACATTTCAAGGTATCCCCTTAAGTTACAGTACAAAATAATGCCATTGGTGTATAAAATACACCACACTTTATGCACATGTACAGCTGAGATGCTTTTCTCATTATCTTTGCTCTTTTGCTTTTGCACTCTCTTTCTTTCCTAAGTCATAATTACTTATTATTTATCTTTAGATGTGTTGTTTTCTGTTGTTCTGCTTTATTGTATATATATCACTGCATTGTCTGTAAGGATGCCGAACAAAAAGAAGTTTACTCTTATGTACAAGAATAAAGTACAACCCTGAACCTTGAACCCCTTAACTCTGACAGTGTAAAAATGGAACCCATTTGGTTCCATTTGTATGCTGAGTTACAGATTTGTATGGGTCAATTTAGACCCCCACAAAGAATCCACAAAGTCCCTGGAATCCACTTTGAGAACCACTGATAAAGAGCATTTGCCTCTGACACAACAGACACATACTCTAACCGACACTAGTAGGGCAAGGGTGTTAAATTGTGGTTAAATTACTTTATCACTTTTGCGTTAAGTTTGCTTCATCTTATTAAGGTAATTGTCAAAACACTGGAGTGATCGCGTGGATCGCCGGGGATCAAAAACAAGTGAAAAAGACAAACGTTGTAGAAAAATTACCGTAATTATTGGAGACAGACGGCCCCAGGTAAACAAAGCACAGGCTAAAATGTAATTAGACTGCATGTTATGCAGACTGTTGCCGGGTCATTCATTGTTGACCTGGATTCCTATACTGTATGTGTGTATAGCTTAAATGTACTGATTATTGAGGTTTCTGATATTCTAGTGTAAGACTAATGATATGTTCTTGGTTTACCTACTGTATGATCCTAGATTGCATTTGATGTATTACAGTACCTTGTACTGTCCTTGCTTGTTGTAAATCGCTCTGGATTAAGAGCATCAGCTAATTGTAAGCACTAAGCATGGGTATTATTACTCAACCCATGTAGTTGTATTAGTTGTATTACTCAACATCATAGCTCTACAGTACGAATGGTCAAATTGGGTGCACATCAAAAAAAGACCAAACGCTCTCTGAATTAAATGAACGTTCGAGATTTTGTTTTGTGGGTGAAAAAAAGAAAACCTTGTGAAATGATTACCGATTTCTTTGGCCACAGTTACCAGTGTGGACATGAGGCACGCATTCACGCACACGCATACGCACACGCTTTTCTACTTCATCATACAAGATGAAGTCACACAAAAGTAACAGAAAAATTGCAGATGTACAAGCTCACAACGCCTGGCGATTGCGATACCAGTATTTACACTGTATGGGGGAAAGAAATTTCAGCTAACTGCTTTTTTTCCCCAACCAAGACTAGAAATTAAAATTAATCACTTCATTGTTCACGCACCCTTCCAGTCCAGTTGGTGTTGGGGTTCTCTCTCTCTCTCTCTCTCTCTCTCTCTCTCTCTCTCTCTCTCTCTCTCTCTCTCTCTCTCTCTCTCTCTCCTCTCTCTCTCTCTCTCTCTCTCTCCTCTCTCTCTCTCCTCCTCTCTCTCCTCTCTCTAAAACTCTCTTGGCCGGCCGGCCGCCGGGATTAAAATGTGTCTGTTTCTCCATGACATTGCTTTGACATCGTTTAATTGGGTGTGAGAGATAAAAAAAAAAAGAGAGACAAAATTAAATGAATGAAATAAATATTAGCAGCCAGCGTAGGTAAAGTGGCGTAACGTGGCTCAAGGTGACAGCGGCGCGTCTGTTTTCTTCCAAAGGGAAGAGAAATGTGAGAATACACCGGGAGAAGCAGCACACACACATTTTTTCTAATTTAAGAAAAGAAAGAAAAAGTGGTCCAAGGGATTTTTTTTTTTTTTTTTCAAAACGCTGTGGTGGTGGTTTCTGAGGGTCATCAACCAATGGATATTCAATACTGTTATGAATCTTAATGTGTAGTTCATCGTGAGGGGGGGAGTTCTAACAAAGGAAAAACAAATCAAGGTATATACTGTACTGTACTGTACATTGAATACAATATGAAAAGGGTGATGAGTTAAACCTACTGTATTTCTGTGTACAAACGAAACCTAAATGGACCCATAACGATAAGGGTCCATTCGGTTCCATCTGTTCCACTCTCGGAAGTTAAACGAACGCGGAGTGTTTTACAGCGTATGACTGGGTGTCCCAGAGATGAAAAAATAAATAATATAAAAATAATAATTGTATCACATGTGGGTCGGTGGACTAATATGTATTAAACTGAGGATCCTTGATGTTTGAGAATCACAGAACTAATAAACTATTAGCCCTATTGGCTTCCCCAATCTATACTATAAAATCCTCCATACTTATTTAACTCTGAGAGTGTACACATGGAACCAAATGGATTTGGTTCCATGTGTACACTCTCAGAGTTACAGACTAGGAATGGGACGATACGTGATATTATCGTTTATCGGGGTAAAAAAACACTCACGATAATCGTATCGCGGAGATTTCATTCATCGTGATATCGTCCTCCGTCATGCACTGGGATCAATTCACCTTTTATTTGCCGAGCTGCATATCCGGTACCACTTAAACCCTCTATAATTGGTAAAAGGTACTTAAAATATACGTACTTGATGAGCTTGTAGATCTGCTATTTTTTGGCAAATGTTCCGCCACCGAGATAATTGATTTTGATTATCGCGATAATATCGTAAATCGCGATTTCTTTTGTCACAATAATGGTGATATGACATTTTCATATCGTCCCATCCCTGTTACAGACCCGCTGTGATCCTACGGACTCGACGCAGAGAAGCGGCGAGTCAGACAATAGAATCCAGACATTGTTGTGGCCTTCAAGAGAGAGAGAGAGGAGGAGGAGGAGGCAATTACAGTAGACGAGACAGGCAGAGGGTGGATGGATACAGTGGATGAATGATGGGCGGGGGCGACTCACTCACCACGTCTTGCCTGGTGTCCCTCCCCGACGCGATGAGGATGTAGTTCCAGGCCAAGGGCAGCAGCAACGCCAGCGGAATCATGTAGAGCTCGAAGTTCCACACCACCACCACAAAGAGCTATAGGAGAGGGGGGGGGGAGAGAGAGAGAGAGACGTCAAAAGCCTGATGAGAAAAAACTGCAAACAAAGCGGTCCCGATAAACGGTATATCTCGGAACGTATCGTCACTGTCGGGCAGAAACCTTGTATCTCCAAGTTTCAAATGTGTACGTTTTCTTGGTAAAGCAAAGCCCTGCTTCATCATACAAAGAACGTCGCACAAAACTGGTGAAAACAGCCGTTGTGTGCTTGTAGATCGGCTGTTTTCACTAGTTTAGTAAATTTTTTAGATGATAAATACAAAACAAACGTTTTTTTGGACATACAAGGTTTCCATACGACAACGACGACATCACACATCACGCCCTCGTTGACCCGGGTGAGTTTTTGTTTTTTCTTTACTCGTGAGAGAAAGTTGCGTTACGTTACGACCACATGCGTGCGACCTGGACGCGGCGGCGCGTTCTCACACGTTCACTATGCAGAGTCATAAGCGCCACACGAGACAAAGAGTCATAATAAACCGATGAACTGTGCCTTGCACCGCCCGACCCCCCGAAGCTATATGGAAACCATACAGGCCCTCCGTGATCCCCTTCCCCAAGTTCAACATCTCCCCGAACCCCGCGTTGGACCGGGCCCTTCCAGAAGAAAAGGTTGAAGGGGGGATGAAGTGCCGTCGTCCCCTGGATTTTAAAGCCAGTGATGCTTGGACACTGACCCCTTCCACGCTCCCACCCATCCACTCACCCCGCCCTGACCTCCGAGAGCCGACCCACACCCCGAGTCCCTAACCCTGTCACTCCAAACCCCAATACCTCCTATCGATGCCCCGAAAGCCTGCCTTTCCTTGACCCATCTTCTATCCTCCTCTGCTCCCATCTGCCAACCACGCTAACCCCTTAAAACCCAAAACCCACCCCTCTCATCAGGGCCCAAACAAGAAAAGTATAACAAGTCTGAATATTAACCCCTGATGTCTTTGCATCTTGACAGCTCTTTGGCCCTCTTTAGTACAGGGGGGGGGGGGTGTCTGTCCAGGCCGGCCACAAAGATATATTTTGTGGGAAAATGAAATCGCAAATTGTCGGGACGCGTTCCTCGTCGCCTTGTTTTGTCGCGCGTCAACCAAAAGAACATTGTGTTGATTGTTGTCTTTGACGGGGAAAAAAAAGGCAATACAAAAAGTCTTGCTTTAAAAGGGAAGATAATGCCTGTCAGAGACGCGTCAAAACACAGAGACCACTGCCTTTGCTTAACCCATTTAGGGTTAGGGTTATTGATGCTTTAACCATTCAAAAATAGCAGATATACAAGCTCGTAGCTTGTATATCTGCTATTTTTGAAAAATGGTGAAAATGTGTGCAAATTTTTCAATATATATTTTTCAACGCAAACTTTTACAACTCAAATCTCTGCTTCTGGGTGGGGTCCCTGGAACAACATATTTTGAGATGGGTCTGCGGCCAAATAAATGTAATTTTGGTGGTCCTTGACATAAAAAAGTTTGAGACCGCTAATTTAGAGGAAGGACAAAGATCGGGGACAAAGATATTCAAAGACTTGCGTACATTTTCACGATTTTTCACATTTAGCAGATATACAAGCTCACAGTGTGAGCTTGTATATATGCTATTTTTCAATAGCTAAAGCACAAAATAATGGTTTACAGTGGTTAAAATCTAACGTGACTCGGGCGCATTCCAAGGTCTTTGAGAGTTACAAAAATATATATGTGTGCGTAAAAAAATCTAAGCTTTATTTCATGACGGATACAAAATCTTTAGAATCAGAACAAAATGTGTTGAGCATGACAGTCATGTTTTAAACACTCAATCTTTTTCTGGGCAAAACATATTCATCAAATTCCCAAGGACACAAAAGTGGGAAAAAAATGAATAGAATAAATGGCTAAATAAAACAATAAGGGCTGTGATGGACACGGGGCTGGTTGAGTTTTTTTTTGGGAAATTAATTACTCCCCTGTTTGGAGGAGAATTTGCACTAGAAGAATCGCCGTTCTGATGGAGGAGGGGGGGGGGTGAAACTCTCAGGGAAATGGAAAATAAAATAAGAACGGCGCGACGACGAGGATGACTTATTGTTCTGTCTGAACCCGCAGTCCCTCAACAACGACGATTATGATTCATTTCTGTTTGGTTGAAACGACATCAGCAAGAAAAGAAGAGGTACACTTTGCTAATAAACACTCATTTTGAAGACTGCTTACTACTGCACGGGTGAGTGTGGTTGTGCGTGTGCGTGTGGTGTGTGTGTGTGTGTGTGTGTGTGTGTGTGTGTGTGTGTGTGTGTGTGTGTGTGTGTGTGACTGTGTGTGTGTGTGTGGAGAGAGAGTAGAGACACGTGCGCAGAGACACACGGAGAGCGAAACAAAGCAGGGAAGCGATACTGGGTCTTGCCAGTGCATCAGTCTAAGGTTAATATGAGTGCAGCGCAGATTTCCAGAGCGTGTCCGAAGGTATTTTGTTATTGTCGTAATGCCACACACACGCACACGCACAAGTGCACAGACTGCACACACACACTCTCTCTCTCTCTCTCTCTCTCTCTCTCTCTCTCTCTCTCTCTCTCATACACTGGATTTGAACTGTGCCGTTATTATCAAGTGGTCTCTGTTGGCATACACATGCACGCATAGTACAGCGGCTAACAGCAGTATTTTGGGAGAATCGTTCACTTGGTGATACAAGCGTGAAATTGGTACACATCATCTTTGGAGGCTACTCTTCGATTTAAGAAACCGGGCCACTTGAAAATCAAAGATGGCGGCCCCCGAAATCCTAGATGTCCGTCCAAAAACGTGGTTTTTCCTTTATAACTCCAAATGCATTGATTTTACGACCCATAAATGTATTAAAAGTTTAATATAAAGTTGGACATTGCGGATATTTTGGTACCAAGTACATGTCTGTATCTATTATAGTTCTTGAGATACAGCATATAGGTACACCTGAGTCCGTAAAAGTACCTATATGCTGTATCTCAAGAACTGTAATAGATACAGACACATATAAAGGACTCCAACTTTATATTCAACTTTAATACATGTATGGGTCGTAAGGTCAATGCATTTGGAGTTATAAAGGAAAACCACGTTTTTGGACGGACATCTAGGATTTCGGGGGCCGCCATCTTTGATTTTCAAGTGGCCCCGGTTTCTTAAATCGAAGAGTAGCCTCCAAAGATGATGTGTACCAATTTTCACGCTTGTATCACCGAAGTGAACGATTGCACCTATTATCCGCTGTACTAGCAAACACATGTACGCACGCACGCACAGCACACAGGCATAGGCACACGCACACGCGTGTGCGTATCTGGGATAATAAAGGTATCTATCTACACGCACACACAAACACACGCTCACACACGCACACACACCACACACACACACACACATTCACACACACACACACACACACACACACACACACACACACACACACACACACACACACACACACACACACACACACACACACACACACACACCACACACACAAATGAAGCTCACAACACGTCGCTACATGTTGTGAGCTTATAAATCGTCTTTTTTTTTAAATATCCGAAGTATACAGTGATGCGTTTAAAGGACAACTTTGTTTTTTTACAACAAGGGTTCATATTTTAGATTGTAATTTGAGAAAAAGAAAAGATGAGTGTTAAAATGTTTTCATTTACTGCTTTCTATTGTTTTAGCGATTTTAGTATTTTGATTTCAGTGGGTGGGGGCATGCGTACAAGTGGCTAAATGTGTATTTTATAGACACAATAAGCCGCAATGTCTTTGTTACCATGTACACAAGCACCCATAAGTCACATCTGCACATGAAATATTGCGGTGCATCTTGGGAATGGGCTTATTGTGTCTAAAAACACATATTTAGCCACTTGCATGCATGCCCCCAGGTTGCAAATCAGAATAGTTTAACACTAATTTTTTATCTAAAATATGAACCCTTGTTGTAAAAAACTAAAGTTGTCCTTTAACACCCATGGAGCCAAACTCGTTCAGTAACGAGATACGGCCACTGGAGGTCGCTGTGCCAAAACTAAGTTGTCTCGTTGAGAAATGGGTTAACTGTGCAGCGTGCAGCTGCGCGCATGTTGTGTTCCCTGTGAAAGACCCTGGTCTATACGGTATGTCATAACGTGGCTCGCACAAAAACAAAATGGAGCGTCTAGGCTGCATACACTTCCATTCTATGCTGAAACATAAAAAGGGCTTTATCTCTGAATAAGGTGCAAAGAACGCCAGGGAAGCAGAGATCTGATTGTTTTCACGGCGACACTTTACCGCGATGGTCGGCCCCGGTTTGGATTTTAGTTTCGGGAGCGTTTGTAAACAAATGGATTATCTTCCTCAATCGTCAGCGGACACTCACGTGCTCATGTGGCCTATTATAGTGGCTTCCTTCTGCTTGTTATGCCCAGAGACCCAGTTGGTTGTTTCTCTCAAGAAAAAATCTGGACAACACTGGAAGCTGTCCTGTTTGAGAGCGGCGTGTCCCACATTATAGGAGCTTTAAAAAAAAAAATGAAAAAATAAAGTATAACGCAACAAGGCAACATGAACTGACAGGCGCTGACACGAACCAAACGCATTTCCAAAACCAAACAAAGATGTTCTGCTGTCTTAACACAACAACAACAACAACATGAGCGGCGTCCGGAGCATTGTGTGCAGCGGTCCGCTCGCGGCGAGGTATGTTCTTCAAGACCAGGCCGCGCCGACCGACCCTGCCAACACCAATAAAAACCTAATGAAGAAAAACTTTCTGAGACACGCACGCACGCTCTCACACACACACACACACACACACACACACACACACACACACACACACACACACACACACACACACACACACACACACACACACACACACACACACACACACACACACACACACACACACACACACACACAGTCCATTTGTCTTTCTCCTTGAAGATGGTGCATTCAAATACTGTACCAATAAATTGCATATTTACAATTAGCATTTTAGTTTTAGTTCATCAGTAGATCGGTGCATCCTAATAGTACAGTTTGGGGGGTCCTCAGATGATTAACTTTAATGTGCAACATTGTTTTCTCACTCAACAGTACACAAACCAACATGAAGTTTAAATGTGTATAGAGTGTATCTGCACATTTCTATAATGACAATTTAAGGACCTTTTAACAACTCTAAAATGACAAATTAAACATTGGCCAAATTGTCAAATATTAGAGGCAGAAATTGTGAAAATAGCCAATCTACATGCTCACAATGCTCACAATCTACATGCTTACAACATGCTCACAACGCCTCGCAACTCGAGGCGTTGTGAGCATGTAGATCTGCTATTTTCACAATAGAACCGTGTTATACAAAATGTAATGCCTCAACTCTTAGTGCTCATTAAACATATATTATTTTGGGAGTTGCGGCCTGAAAAGGTTGAGAACCACTGATACAGTATAGTGTTCCGTTTCAATATACAGATATTTTTTTTATTATTATTATTATACAGTTTAGGACTGATGCTGGGCTATTGGTTAAATACCTATGATCCTAGATTACTATTTCTATGCATTTGATGTACAGTAGCTCGTGTTTACCTTGCTTACTGTAAATGGCTGTGGATTAAGAGCGTCTGCTAAATGCCTGCATAGCAGGTTGTTGCATTATTATTTATCTCATTGTTATCCTTAGGCTGGTCTCCAAAACATGTTAATACCACACATCATGTGTGCATTCTCTCACACAGGCAGAGAGAAGTGCACGTATGCACACCTGTGTGCGAGCGCGCGTGCGCGCACACGCACACACACACACACACACACACACACACACACACACACACACACACACACACTACAGTAATTCAGTCATTCATTCTTAACTTTCCTCCCAAGTAATTCACTTTTCTGTTAATTAATTCACACTATTAGCTTACCACTTGAGAAATGGCATAGTTTGAGGGGGATATATTTTTTTCATTTTCTAGACCTTGCATTTACTACAGTAGGATGTGTAAACCCAGTGGTATTGAACATTCACTTGAGTAAAAGTACAAAAAAGTATTGGGCAAAGTACTCATTATGCGTAATGAAAATAGCAGATCTACAAGCTCACAACACATTTCCAATAGCCAAAATATAGGACTGAAGTATATAATATACCTTTTGTAATAGTAACTAAAACTGTCGAATGATAGCAGCGGGGAAAAAAATTGACAGAGTAGAAGTGGAGTAGAAGTAAAAGTATTTGGGGGAAAAGTAAAGTAAAAAAATAAATAAAAACTTACTAAACTGTAAAATTGTACTCAAGTACAGTATTGAGTACATGGACATAGTTACTTTGAGCCACTGTGTAAACACAACACTGCAAAAAAAGATGATAAAATACTCTAAAAGCTTTATCTGGGGTCAGATATTTTATATTGTACCTTTATTAGAAGGATAAGCCCCTTGGAGAAACATCATCTCCTTTTCGAGATACTTACTACACAGCATAAATAACTGTAAGCACGTCAAAGCGTTCACTCTCTAACATCCACATGTGTGCGTGCGCTCGCTCGCTCGCACACAAACAAAAAACACACGGTACAAAAACACATTTAGCTTGTGCTTCTCCCGTTACTCACAGCGTAGACATTTCTATTATGATACCACCGTTATGAATACCCATTCCTCTCTCTCTCTCTCTCTCTCTCTCTCTCTCTCTCTCTCTCTCTCTCTCTTCTCTCTCTCTCTCTCTCTCTCTCTCTCCTAATGTTTATACAAGCACTTAAACCAAACCCTTTTGAATGTCCCTTCTCTCTCCTCCCTCTCTCCTCTCTCTCTTATAGCCTCCGTCCATCTCTGCTTTCTCCTCCGTTCGCCCAGGGGTTATTTAACCTGCCCCCCCCCCCCCCTCCATTGGGTTCTATGCTCTAGCCGAGGGCTAGGCTTTGATTGGCAGCTGGAGGAACCGGACACCCGTGCAGCATGCAGGCCCCAGCAGTGTCCAGCCGCTGCCCCAGCGCGCCTGCCTCCCGGCTGGGGGAGAAGGAAAGCCAGGGGAAGGGGGGCCCCTGGGTACAAGGATTCACTGCGGGCCGCCGTGAATGTTCTTCATAGGGGGGGTTAGACTGGGAACGCATTATTACACGTTATTTTGTGCTTTAACGATTGAAAAAATAGCAGATATACAAGCAAGAGTGCTGATCTGCTATTTTTTGAAAAATCGGGAACATTTGTGCGAGTCTTTGAATATTTCAAGTCCTTCTAAGGGTTTTTTTTTTTTTTTTTTTTTAAACCCTATCTTTCTGTCTCAGTGGTGCTCAAACTTTTTCATGTGAAGGACCAACAAAATGATATGTATTTGGCCACGGACCCCCATCTCAAAAGAATTTGTTCCAGGGACCCCCCAGAAGCAAAATTTGAGTTACAAATGTTCGCTTAAAAAAAACATATGGGGGCACGGTGGCGCAGTGGTTAGCGCTTCGCCTCACAGCTAGAAGGTCCTGGGTTCGATTCCCGCCGGGGGACGCTGTGGGCACTGGGGGCGTGTTCCTCCCTCCGCGTCATCAGCGCCCACACCCTAGGTGGGGTCGGCGATAGGGCCTTTCTGTGTGGAGTTTGCATGTTCTCCCCGTGTCTCCTAGGGTTGATACCCTCACAAAAACATGCAGTAAACAATCCTGGTCTCAATAATGCCTCCCCCTGGCCAGTTGGGGCGCTTGATGGAGGGAAAGGAACTGGTTGGAATAACGTGTTCCTTCCACATGCTACGTCCAAACCAGGGAAATTCCCCACTGTCAGGTGAAAAGAAATAACTTGGACTCCTCATGCATAGAAGGAAGCATGAGGTCAGGTCCCGTTGTCTCCCCAGGCGCGGCAGAGGGAGAGCAGAGCCCAGGATTACATAGGCAGTTGGCACTGGGTGAAAATGGGTTACAAAATCGTGGGATAAAAATTATATATAAAAAATAAAAAAAACATAATTTTCAAAGATTTGCACACATATTCACGACTTGAAAAATAGCAGATCTACAAGCTCACGCGAGCTTGTATAACTACTATTTTTTCAATAGCTAAGTATAAAATAATTAAGGCCACCTCCACCTCGGGCCCTAGTAACTCAGTCCCACCCCCCCCCCCCCCCCCCCCCCCCCCCCCCCTCCTTGTGACGCCCCTGGGACCCGGGCTGGCCCGCAGTGCCTGGACCTCTCCACATAGCCACCCTGCACCAAACCCCCCTGCATGGTCACTGCCTCCCCCAGATAGCCAGCTCACAGCCTGGGGAGGAAGGATACAGAGGGAGGGGGGGTCCCCACCGACCGACCGACCGACGCAGAGGGGAGGGGGGGTCCCACCGACCGACCGACCGACGCGGAGGTCTGCGACTGGAGGAAAGAGTGAAAAAAAACACAAAAACAGATGAAGGCGAAGATGGAAGAACACGTTGGATGGAAGGGTAGAATAAAGACAAGGAGAGAGAAAGAGAGCGAGAGAATGCTAAATGAAGATCCCGGTTTAGATGACAGATAGTTTCCTTTTTTTCCTTCTTACTAGGTGGTTGCTTACATCATAAGATGGAGTTTATAGAGAGAGAGACACACACACGCACACGCACGCACACACACACACACACACACACACAACGCACACGCCACACGCACACACACACACACACACACACACACACACACACACACACACACACAGTGCCCCATCCCTGTTGAGCTGTTCATATTTTGTGAATTCTCATCAGAACAATTATTATGCATACTGTATACACACAGTCAATGTATGTATGTATTTATGTATGTATTTATGTATGTATTTATGTATGTGCTCTATGTACAGTATGTATGTGTGTCTCTATGTATGAACATTATGCAAACTCCTTATAATTTCGTCCTGAGAGCATTAATCAGAAATAGAATTATGCAAATAAACTGGTAACTCTGATATTTTGCAAAACACTGGAAAACATCAACTTTTTTATTAATATTACTGTAACTGTATTACCGTTACTCTTCTGGTCTCTATTCGGAGAAGTGACCAAATACATCGTCCGATAATTTTTGCATCATTTGTAAACTTATTTTCAATTATAAATAAATGTAAAAACCTTACACATTTTTGGGGGCAGAATGGAGTACAATGGATTAATGTAAAGGCAGTAGACTGAACCTCACGTTGTACACTGAGGAATCACAATTATTCACCTAAAACCTTTTGGTTGATCGAGCACAGTGACAGTGATAATTACATGAAATGCCAGCTTTCAGTTTAATTAAAGTGATCGTTATCATAATGATCAAAACGATTTCTTCAGTATATATATGTCACACAAAATGCAATATAATATTTTACAAAATCAGATCTGGGAATGAATTTCAAAAGGTTTGCTGCTGACCGTGTGTGTGTGTGTGTGTGTGTGTGTGTGTGTGTGTGTGCGTGTGTGTGTGTGTGTGTGTGTGTGTGTGTGTGTGTGTGTGAAAGTGATTTATTATGAGCCAAAAATAACATTCTAATGAGAATAGATATAGAATATATACAGTAGAATATCTCAAACGTCCCAATATCAACACTACTGAAAGACAGCAAACTAAATTAAATCAGTCTTTGGATTTGAAGTGTGTGTGTGAGCATATGTCATCACTGTCGGGCAGAAACCTTGTATCTCCAAGTTTCAAATTTGTACATTTTTTCACAAAGTAAAGCCCTGCTTCATCATACAATGCCGTCGCACAAAAGTAGTGAAAACAGCCCATCTACAAGCACACAAGGCATTGTGTGCTTGTAGATCGGCTGTTTTCACTAGTTTAAATCATTTTTAAAATGATAAATACAAAACAAACGGTTTTGGACATGCAAGGTTTCCACCCGACAACGACAATATATTCTTCTTCTTCTTTTTATTCAGCTGCTAATAAAACAGATGGAGGCGAGACTTGGGCCTATTAGTTTCAAGCATAATGGCCTGTGTGTGTGTGTGTGTGTGTGTGTGTGTGTGTGTGTGTGTGTGTGTGTGTGTGTGTGTGTGTGTGTGTGTGTGTGTGTGTGTGTGTGTGTGAGCAGAACCACTGTGGACTGTGGGAGGAGGGTAGTA
Source organism: Nannobrachium achirus (assembly GCF_963921795.1). Classification (NCBI taxonomy): domain Eukaryota; kingdom Metazoa; phylum Chordata; class Actinopteri; order Myctophiformes; family Myctophidae; genus Nannobrachium; species Nannobrachium achirus. Next base: position 21,053,292 of record NC_137833.1, read on the forward strand.
TTCATTCAGCACACACACACACACGCACACGCACGCACACACACACACACACACACACACACACGCACCCACACGCACACAACAAGGTTGACTTTCTCCTCCTCGCTCCGTCTCAGCGGAGAGAGAGAGACACGAGTAGCCGGCGAGAGACGAAGTTTGGATTTCAAGAGAGCGAGCTGCTCTGCCTTTATCTCTGTTACATCAATTTCCATGCTGGCACTAAGTGTTGCCAGATAGCAAAACTAGCAGTCCTTGTTAAGTTCAGTGCCGGGTTGAAATGGAATCCCATGTCCTGTTTGTGACCGCACCATCAGCACCGTTCTTTCCGTGGTCCTGCACTGCCCCCTCCTGGTGGCGAGAAGAACAAAAGCTGAGTTTTTTGGGGGGGCTTGATAAGGATGCTGTAGCAGAGAAGGCCCGAGAAGCAGGAAGAAGGAATGCCCTCCTCTGTCCTTTAGTAGTGAAGCTCAGACTTAAAGTTATTTTTTGACGTTCCGTTTTCTCTGCGGCAGCAGAACTGTGAGGAAAAGTGAGTCTGCTTTCTCCGCATCATCAGGCCCGTCAGTACCGTTCAGGTAAGTCACTCTGCCTCCCTTTCTCTCTCTCTCTCTCTCTCTCTCTCTCTCTCTCTGTCTGATGACTAAGACGCTGACTTGTTATTCAGCGTGTAAGCCGCCGCCGCGCACTATATAGGTTTTCAACCTTTATTCATTTTCAGCAGTAGAAAAAAGAACAAAACAAAGAAGAGAGTCGTGTCTTTCAAAGCCACGCCGTGCTGGGGGCAAGGACAAACTTGAAAAAACTTGCAAGAGTTAAGAGACAGCGGAGGGAGGGGGGGGGGGGGAGTCACAGGGAAGAGCAATTTTAGAGACAACCTGAAGTTGAGGTGTACGCGCTTTTTCCACTATAACAAGTGCAGTGTGTGTGTGTGTGTGTGTGTGTGTGTGTGTGTGTGTGTGTGTGTGTGTGTGTGTGTGCGTGCGTGCGTGCGTGCGAGCGTGCGGACTGGCACTCCTACAAATACATTTACTCGTGCAAACACACACACACACACACACACACACACACACAAAACACACACACACACACACACACACACACCATACCAATAGGTGACCCTCCCCCCTCCCCCTTTACGTTTTTTTTTTTCTCTTTTCTTTTTTATTTCAGCGGGGTGAATTTTTATCTAAATGCAAAGCAGGTGATAGGTGCTCTAGTTTCCTCTAGAAGTAGAAGCAGCCTTGTCTGGGGCTTCTCTTCCCTGATAAGAGTCCTACTTTACCCCACATAAAAGAGCCGGTATCGTTTCCCCCCAGCACGCACACGCACACGCACACGCACACACACACACACACACACACACACACACACACACACACACACACACACACACGCACACACACACACACACGCACACGCACGCACGTGCACCCTGTGTAACAACCCCACCCAGCCAGCCCCGGTGGCCTCCTCGCACCCCTTCCCACCGAGACACGGCGGAGCACAAAGCTGCCTCTATTTGCTCCCAATTCAGGGCCCAATTGCAGATAAAGTTACCAGCAAATTTGTTTGGAGGGAAGAGTAGTCGTTCCCCCGGGCAATAACAGCTCGCCCTCTCTCTCTCTCTCACCTCCTCCTCCACGGTGGTACGAGGGGGGGGGGGGGGGGGGGGCGCTGGGAGCGATACAAAACCCAACACCGAAAGCTAGCATCCCCCACAATGGCACCGG
>NC_137833.1:21060021-21092521 GCF_963921795.1 Nannobrachium achirus
TATGTCGTTTAGCATCTTTTGAACACTTTGCATGTTAACGGGTACGAGGCCAACATGAGGAGCTGCCACTATGATTCACACCGTGACGCGTGTACAACACTGGATAGGAAGGAGGAGCTAGACATGGTATTCAGGCTTGCGTGTGTGCGTGAGTGTGTGCGTGACGTGTGTGTGCGTTCTTCTATTTCTGTCTTTGTGGGACAGGAATGATAGAAGGATGACCCAAAAGAGATATTTGATGTCTGCCAAGGACCCAAACTAGTTAAAATAGTTGGTTTACAAGCTCGCGACGGGTCACCTTGTAGTTTTTACTTTTATGGAATTTCTTAGATTTTTATTGCGACTATAGGTCGCAGATTAGTTGCGAACTTGCGACCGTAGGTTGCAGATTAGTATGTGAACGGTCACAGCTTGTCCGACGTCCGTATGCGTGTATCTCTGTCTGTCTGTCACGCCTGACAACGGTTCTGTGGGTTTGTCGCTCTGACATCATGCTCTGATGTCACTGTGATGTCAGGGGAACCACTCTAACAGGATGGATTTGCCGCTCTGACGTCACGCTCTGGCTTCACTGTGATGTCACACTAACAGAATCCCCTTTATGCCCATATATGGAGTTCCCTGATGTCATCAATATTAAGCCCATATCTAACAGGACTTCATATGGGAATGCCCATATATATGGAGGCCACATCGGCCACATACCACACTAACAGAATCTATATATGGTCAAGACTATGGCTGGTTCTACAGACAGGGATCTACATGTATGGGCATAAAAGGGTATGATGTCAGATGTCATAGACGTCATAGGACTTTCACATAACGAATAACTGAGTAAGCATGTTTGGGCTCTCACAGCATATCTTCATATACAGTACATGGATCTCCATATATGGGTACCAGGGGTCTCCATATATGGGTTACTGGTCCGATATACATCACTGGCCAGATGGCCAAGAATTGGCGCGACCTCGCCCTGAGGCGTCTTACTAGTTTATTTATTTATTATGTATTAACCCATTTAGTGCTCCAGACATGAACGGGTTAAAATGTCCAGCGTGCCTCTCGCAGGCTCCATCCGCGGCCAGTCTCTTATTTTGAAGGCCAGAAGTCCACTGCGTAAACATTTCCGGTTTGACGTCATGACGTCATTCAACGGAAGCGATCGTCACCCCATGCCGTTGCTGTAATGGCCGATCGTTGCCTTTGTTATTACGTTATTGTAGCGAGAATCTAATGCCATCCTTGGCTTTAAAAGTGTTTTCTGGAGAAAATGGACAAGATGAGATCCACCGTCGGCCACCATGTTAAGGGATTACTATTTTGTGCACGTGGATCCGTGATGATGATGAATCGGCGAGTCCAATCGTGCCAGGACTTTCCAACGGACCGTAGGGTAAGAGTGCCAGCGTTACTCTATATACAGTATTTTACTGCACTCTAAATACTCAAGTATTTTTCACAAGTATACTCGGGATCAGCGTTAAATGAGATTTTTATTTTTTTATTTTTTTTAACATACCGTTAATTATTGATATATTTTTAAATGTAGACTTTGAAAAGGGGATATTTACTTGCCGACCCATAATACTGGGTCCGCGGCTCATCCCCTGACCCACTATTTGGGAAAAATGGGTGAAGTGGTCCTTTAAGGATAGAAAGAAAGAAAGCACACGAAGTGAAGACTTCGCTGTCTCTCACCTTTGCAAAGTCTCAGTTACTCTTACAGTAGTTGTGTGCCGGTGTCGTGTCATACTCAGTAAATAGCAGATCTACAAGCTCACAGCTTGTCGATCTGGTAGGCATGCAACACCATCGTCCAACTATGTATTGGAGGTTTAGGGGTTAAGTATCTTGCAGAGAGAGTCAGTTTTAACACACACACAAAAAGGACAGCAAACATTTAAAATGTGTATGTGTCTGAGTGAATGTGTTTGAGCACGTGCGTGCGTGCGTGCCTTCCTCTCCATACACAAAGGTAGATTGGCAATTCTGAAGTGACATTGCTTTCTGTTTGTTATTTGACTTGTTTCACCCACTGACATTTACATTTATTTCTCCAAAAGTCAGAGATGACTCGTGCACACACACAGAGTGTGACTAGACTAGAGACTAGACTAGAGACTAGACTAGAGAGTGTGAAATACAGTAAAGCTGCTGAAGGACAGCTGCATGCTTCCTGAGCAGACACTGACCTCAAAACCAGCGCTACAGGCAGATGTTGTCTGGAACATGGACTATATATGAATATATTTACACTAATACATGCAGCTATATTAATACACTTCAAGTAGGGGCTCAAAGTATAATGAACAGAGCTTACGTCACTCTACAACGTAGAGGATTATACGGCGAAAGCAGTTTTTTTTGCAGACCGTGACCAAGAAAACATTGCAAGTAGACAAAGTACAAAAAGAGTTGGAGTTGCATCGTCGGCACAATTCAGAAACGGTGTCGGGTAAAAAAGACAAAGGGAAACGCATGATTTTTTTTCCGTAACAACAATCGGGCAAACCTCACCCTGCCAGCGTGTGATTGGCTGAACGACTTGCATGCAGCAGTCCAAGGCACTACAGTCCCTTTTGGGAGCGTGTCACTATTTCTACATGTTATCCTTTCGACAACCAAACCTAACCCAAACCCTAACCTCCGTGGGGTGTAGCGAGAAAAAGTGACACGAGCGGGATGCGAACCCGGTATGCATGTATTGGGAGCACAGTGACTAGTCCCCTAAGCCACTGAGGCCAGTGATGGGAATGGCATTCAGTCTGTATTAGTAGGGGAGGAAAAGCCTCGCGTAGGGGAGGGGCCTCGCGAGTCTGGCCCTTCACATTAAATAAGCTTTTTCCACCAGCCCTCAGAAAGGGCGAGCCAATCAGGGCTGTAGGCTTGGGGCACGTGGTGGGTGGTGGCCTGGTTCAAAACCATTCAGCCAATCAGGCGAGTCTGTGTGTATTCAAACACATTCCCCCCTCCACTCTTATTACAGACATCAAGCCGATTGTAGTCTTTGATGCTTTCAGTGACTAACGAGCTATTGACACTTGTATGGCTCAATCAATTACAGCAGCTCACAAGCCCTTTGAAGTTGAGAGGGAGCTATTAAGAGCAAGTCAACTTAACATTTTTTTAAACCACCCCTTGGAAATGAAAATTCTGCTCCCGAGGCCAGACTAATATCCGACACGCAGTGAGGAATTAGTATGAGCAACGCCAGGCTATCGCGAGGCTGCCATTCCAATGACGCCTGGCCAATCACAACGCGTCTTTTCCGGGGACTTGCCCGATCGTCGTTACGTTTAGAAATCAGGCAAGGGAAACCAAGAGACAGACACCTTCGACTGACTTCCTGCATCTGTCAGTTCGATCCCAGGCTCCCCCAGAGTGTCAAAGGGTCCTTGAGCAAGGCACTGAAGCCCTAATTGCTCTGGGTTTCCTCCGCTATCGCTGTGTGAATGGGCCAATGTAATGCACATGGATCAATGGGCCAATGTAATGTAATGGATCAATGGGCCAATGTAATGTAATGGATCAATGGGCCAATGTAATGTAATGGATCAATGGGCCAATGTAATGTAATGGATCAATGGGCCAATGTAATGTAATGGATCAATGGGCCAATGTAATGCACATGGATCAAGGTGTGTGAATGGGCCAATGTAATGTAATGTAATGGATCAATGGGCCAATGTAATGTAATGTAATGGATCAATGGGCCAATGTAATGCACATGGATCAATGGGCCAATGTAATGCACATGGATCAATGGGCCAATGTAATGTAATGGATCAATGGGCCAATGTAATGCACATGGATCAATGGGCCAATGTAATGCACATGGATCAATGGGCCAATGTAATGCACATGGATCAATGGGCCAATGTAATGTAATGGATCAATGGGCCAATGTAATGCACATGGATCAATGGGCCAATGTAATGCACATGGATCAATGGGCCAATGTAATGTAATGGATCAATGGGCCAATGTAATGCACATGGATCAATGGGCCAATGTAATGTAATGGATCAATGGGCCAATGTAATGTAATGGATCAATGGGCCAATGTAATGCACATGGATCAAGGTGTGTGAATGGGCCAATGTAATGTAATGTAATGGATCAATGGGCCAATGTAATGTAATGTAATGGATCAATGGGCCAATGTAATGCACATGGATCAATGGGCCAATGTAATGCACATGGATCAATGGGCCAATGTAATGTAATGGATCAATGGGCCAATGTAATGCACATGGATCAATGGGCCAATGTAATGCACATGGATCAATGGGCCAATGTAATGCACATGGATCAATGGGCCAATGTAATGTAATGGATCAATGGGCCAATGTAATGCACATGGATCAATGGGCCAATGTAATGCACATGGATCAATGGGCCAATGTAATGCACATGGATCAATGGGCCAATGTAATGCACATGGATCAATGGGCCAATGTAATGCACATGGATCAATGGGCCAATGTAATGTAATGGATCAATGGGCCAATGTAATGCACATGGATCAATGGGCCAATGTAATGCACATGGATCAATGGGCCAATGTAATGTAATGGATCAATGGGCCAATGTAATGCACATGGATCAATGGGCCAATGTAATGTAATGGATCAAGGTGTGTGAATGGGCCAATGTAATGTAATGGATCAATGGGCCAATGTAATGCACATGGATCAAGGCACTATATAAATGCACCATTTACTAGCCTGCCATGTTTTAATCAGCTGTAACCTGAACTTGAAAACAAACATTATTCATGCCCCGTTAAGCAAGCTATACCATACTATACTATTTTTTAGAATATAAATACATCCAAATGACAGTTACCACAAAAGCACAGATGCTCCTCTGCGTGGATTCCCATTCAAAGCAGCTGTTGAAGTAGCATCCGGCGTTGATCAGGAACATGATGCACCTCCGCACACGGTTGAAGTTCTGCTGCAGCAGCTGTGGACGAGGGAAACAAACAGGCGGTTATAGGGAGACAAACACAACGGGCGGTTATAGGGAGACAAACACAACGGGTGGTTATAGGGAGACAAACACAACAGGCGGTTATAGGGAGACAAACACAACGGGCGGTTATAGGTAGACAAACACAACGGGCGGTTATAGGGAGACAAACACAACGGGTGGTTATAGGGAGACAAACACAACGGGTGGTTATAGGGAGACAAACACAACAGGCGGTTATAGGGAGACAAACACAACAGGCGGTTATAGGGAGACAAACACAACGGGCGGTTATAGCGAGACAAACACAACGGGCGGTTATAGGGAGACAAACACAACGGGCGGTTATAGGGAGACAAACACAACGGGCGGTTATAGGTAGACAAACACAACGGGCGGTTATAGGGAGACAAACACAACGGGCGGTTATAGGGAGACAAACACAACGGGTGGTTATAGGGAGACAAACACAACGGGCGGTTATAGGGAGAGGACCATAGACTGTAGAAAAATATGGACAAAGCAAAGCCATTGGTTTCTATGCAGCGCAAATGGCCCTTTCTACCCCTTGGAATATGGGTGTCGCCATCATAGAATTGTAAAGGCATCAGAGATGCTATTGGCTGCCAACGGTCACGTGCACCGTAGGGATACATGGGAGAATGTGGTCTGAGCCTCCCGAAATACAGCACACGAAGAAGAACACAGCCGGCTGGTATCAGTTTAGTTGGCCACGCCCCCCCCCCCCCCCCCCCCCCGCAACTTTATCATTTATTTTAAAATAAATTGGACCACATTTCAACAAAACGAATATGATGGTGATTGAAAGGCAATTTTTAACTAGCGATAGGAACCATACAGTATTCATGAAAATGTTAATTAAGGTTAGAAAACGAAAGGGGAAAATGAATGGGATCCAATGCAGAGCAATTCTTTTTGCGATCGGCCGGGGGGGAAAACAGCGCAACTAGTGGCCAATCATAGGAAGTTTTACTTCCGTATTGGAGTCATTTTAAATCGGCAGAACTATGCCCCTGGAGAGGACACTAGAGTTTGGAAGCATGGCACTGGACACGCTAAAGCTACTGTATGAATCAAAAGGAATAGGTATGCACCGGTGCAGGACAAAAACATGAACATAATTGAGAAGAAGTCTGCACAGACAGCTGTTGCTACCAAACACGTGTTAATGTGCAAACAGTTATAACATTTCAACCATCACGTGGCCTTCCACTGTAAGTCATGACAGTGGTTCTCAATCTGTGGGTCGGGACGCCCAGGGTGGGTCCCTAAATTATTTTGGGGGGTCCCCAGATGATTAGCTTAATGTGCAACACCGTTTTCTCCCTCAACAGTAAACAAACCAACATAAAGTTTAAGTGTATAGAGGGTATCTGCACATTTCTAAAGTGACAATTTAAGGACTTTTTAATACCTCTAAAATGACAAATTAAACATTGGTCAAATTGTCAAATATTAGAGGCAGAAATCGTGAAAACAGCAGATCTACAACGCCTCGCGTTGCGAGGCATTGTGAGCATGTAGATCTGCTATCTGCTATCTGCTACGGTATGTAGATCTGCTATCTGCTATCTGCTACCGTATGTAGATCTGCTATCTGCTATAACGGCCTGAAAAGGTTGAGAAGCACTGAGTTATGAAACCTTCAGTATGTTTGTGTTTGGGGCATCATGTACCATAGTGGTGGCATCATGTACCATAGTGGTGGCATCATGTACCATAGTGGTGGCATCATGTACCATAGTGGTGGCATCTTCTGGCCAATGACCCTCATGTCGCAGATTAGTATGTAAACGGTCAGAGCTTGTCCGTCCGTATGTATGTATGTATGTATGTATGTATGTATGTATGTATGTATGCACGTTTGTATCTCTGTCACGCCTGACACTGTGGTTCTATGGGTTTGTCGCTCTGACATCATGCTCTGATGTGATGTCAGGGGAACCACTCTAACAGAATGGGTTTGCTGCTCTGACATCACGCTCTGGCTTCACTGTGAAATCACACTAACATAATCCATTTTATGCCCATATATGGAGTTTCCTGATGTCATCAATATTAAGCCCATATCTAACAGGACTTCATATGTAGTCCCATGATGACCCCTGGTACCCATATATGGAGATCCATGTACTGTATATGGAGATATGCTGTGAGAGTGGTCCCTGCTTCATCTCTCTCTCAGCTAAGGGGTTCTTGACCTGAAAACGCTGAAGACCCCTGTACTATGATCAATGCTGCGAAGCGGAGAACCGCACATAAGGAGAGCAACTATTCCAACCGGAGGAGGCTTTCATCCAGGCCCCAAGTTAACTTTACAACGTTTGTCCTCTTTGGATAACTTTATGTGGGCGGCGCGCTGCTCAGCAGCACACAGGCCCAACCATCGCTTAAAAAGTAAGACAAGCTGACTCGCACTGTTTCTCTACGACTCTCTCTCTCTCAGGGGTGTCGCACCAAATTCTAGGCCCTGGGTACAAGGATTCACTGCGGGCCCCCCATGAATGTTCTTCATAGGGGCATTATTTGGGGCTTTAACTATTGAGATCCATGTACTGTATATGGAGATATGCTGTGAGAGCCCAAACATGCTTGCTCAGTTATTCGTTATGTGAAAGTCCTATGACGTCTATGACATCTGACATCATACCCTTTTATGCCCAAACATGGAGATCCCTGTCTGTAGAACCAGCCTCACAGATATGGGCTGTCTTGGCCATCTGTCTTGGCCATAGATGGATTCTGTTAGTGTGGTATGCGGCCGATGTGGCCTCCATATATGGGTAACTGGTCCGATATACATCACTGGCCACATGGCCAAGAATTGGAGCGACCTTGCCTTTTAGGGTGAGGTTGCATGTCACCCTGAGGCGTCTTACTAGTCTTGATACTGTATGAATAAGGCCACGGACCACCATCTAACTATTCATTTAGCGAATGTCTGTCTGTCCAGCCGTCTGACCATCTGCATGCTGACATCACTGATACTATAGTTTCGCCACCATGGTAACCGTCCGTCTGCATGCTACTCTGACGTCATATTACTGACATCACAGACTGGCCTAGACATGGAACACCATGTATGGGCATAAAGATCTGCCCAACGGGCACTCCAACATGGAACACCATATATGGGCCAATGGACATTACTTCTGACTCCTATATTCAATCCCTTAGATACTGTGCACCCCCACCCCCCCCCCCCCCTCCCCCCGCAATAGTTTGAACAGATTTTGCACCAGGGACCTCCATAAGAGAAGATATTTGTTGTTAGATTAGATTTAGTACATTCTACTACTGAGAGAATGAAACCTATGGTCTGTTATACATCCTCTCATTGGACTAACTTCTAGCCGTGAAATAATACAGGGTTAAACGAGTTTGTGAGCTTGTAGATCGTCTATTTTTGGCAAAGATGTTTGGTGTAGAGGGGGAAAAAGAGCACACCAAGTACAGAGTGAAAGGTCAAGTTTATTATGTATTGACGGTTCAAGTGGTTAAATATCTGAAAACAAAAATTGACATGAATCCAAAATACACTGATGATTACGCTGGCAAAAGATGAAACTATGTGGAATCTATGAAAAGCTTGTGGGGGGTCCCTGCTTCATCTCTCTCTCAGCTAAGGGGTTCTTGACCTGAAAACGCTGAAGACCCCTGTACCATGATCAATGCTGCGAAGCGGAGAACCGTACATAAGGAGAGCAACTATTCCAACCGGAGGAGGCTTTCATCCAGGCCCCAAGTTAACTTTACAGCGTTTGTCCTCTTTGGATAACTTTATGTGGGCGGCGCGCTGCTCAGCAGCACACAGGCCCAACCATCGCTTCAAAAGTAAGACAAGCTGACTCACACTGTTTCTCTACCACTCTCTCTCTCTCAGGGGTGTCGCACCAAATTCTGGGCCCTGGGTACAAGGATTCACTGCGGGCCTCCCATGAATGTTCTTCATAGGGGCATTATTTTGGGCTTTAACTATTGAAAAATAGCAGATATACAATACTATACTTGTAGATCTGCTATTTTTTGGAAAAATCGTGAAACTTTGTGCAAGTCATTGAATATTTCAAATCCTTCAGTCAGTGGTACTCAAAACTTTTCATGTCAAGGACCCCCAAAATTATATGTATTTGGCCACGGAGCCCCATCTCAAAATATTTAGTTCCAGGGACCCCCCCAGAAGCAACATTTTAGTTACAAATACAAAAAATAATAATAATTCACGACTTTCCAAAAATAGCAGATCTACAAGCTTGCAGCGCGGCACTCTGTGCCGCGATGTGAGCTAGTATATCTGCTATTTTTCAATAGCTAAAGTATTAAATAATTAAGGCCCCTCCACCTTGGGCCTTAGTAACTCAGTCCCACTTTCCCCCCCTTGTGACGCCCCTGCTCTCTCTCTCTCTCTCTCTCTCTCTCACTCTCTCTCCCTCTCTCTCTCTCTCAGCGATAAAGTTAAGTACAATCATAAGAGTCTCCCCAATGCCGGCCCTGATTTCGCTCTCCCCCGAGGGGCTCTCCAGGCATTTGGCCAGGGATGAGACAGATCTGGCTGTAACCGCTGTCTGCTGCATCGGGTTGTCAAGCAGACGTGGGGATTTCGTGCGGGGATCGGGCGGGCGCAGCAGCAGCAGCAGCGTGCGAAGCTAAGCGAGCGAACGCCAGCCAAACATCCAACCAGGTCACCGCGAGCAGAGGAGGAAGAGGGTCCCAGTGGACGGTGTCTCCACACACACACACACACACACACACACACACACACACACACACACACACACACACACACACACACACACACACACACACACACACACACACACACACACACACACACATCCCTCCTCGAGATGAAGAGGAGGAAGAAGAAGAAGAATTCTGGGACAGTGTTCTGGTGTTCCTGTGTGTCGATGTGCACCCGCATGTGCACAATAAACTTGCACGCATGCGACGTGCGTGTGTTGGTTTGTGCGGACAGTGCGGTGCATGCGTACCACATCATGTGTGTCTCGCTACATACTGTAGTATGCAGCGATGGAAGAGGTACTTGCTTGGTTTACGTGTTGAAAGTATCAATACTGCAAACTAGATATAGACTCTGTTACAAGTAGACTGATGGACGGTGACATTGTAACAGATCTAGACTCTGTTACAAGTAGAGTGATGGACTGAGACATTGTAACAGATCTAGACTCTGTTACAAGTAGAGTGATGGACTGTGACATTGTCTGTGTGGCCCTGCTGCTGCGTTTCGCCATCTGTCATGTCTTTTGTCCTGTTTATTTTGTTTTGTATTGTTTTGTGTTGTAATGTATTGTGTTTTTCTTGTTATTTACTGTGTTATTGTTACATCTGTACATTTTGTGATAATCAAAATGTTGACATTTTTGTACCCGTATTAGTCCCGTATTCATATGGGCACCGCCCATAAGTCTGAAATCTCATTAGTCCAACATCGCATTAACAAATTTAGTTAGGGTTAGGTTTTAGGGTTAGGTTTAGTTTAGGCATAGTTTTACTGAGGTTATGGTTAGGCTTTGGGTTAGGTTTAGGCATAGTCTTACTGAGGTTATGGTTAGGGTTTGGGTTAGGTCAGGCATCAAAATATCCTTAAAGTATCAAAGGTACTCATTGTGCAGAATGTCCCATTTCACAAGTTCAAATGTATAAAAAAAATCTTTTGAAAATAGACTAAGTTTAAGTTTTGTAACCTAAATCTACAAAGTAAGTTAAGTATTGAAAATTGGAAATACTCAAGTAAACTAAAAAATACCTCTAAGTTGTACTTAAGTATAGTACTTCTTTCTTTCTTTCTCTTTCTTTCTTTCTTTTTCCTTTATTTATTCAGGGGAGCCCATTGAGCGCAAGCTCTCTTTTTCAAGGACACCCTGATCACATCATAAAAACAACACAAGCAATGAAAAATACAATAGACATTCAAATCACAGTATAACGTTACAGATGCAAGAAGTACATAAACATATACAGTATATACTGTAGTTCTTACACAAAACATGTACATTCACTATGTAGTGTGCCCTCAAGGAGCATATGTCCCTATTGAGACCAATCCAACCAGTTTCAGAGAGTCCTGAAGTTTATCCCACTTGTGTGGAGCCTAATACTTGAAGGAAGTCTTTCCTTGCTCACTGTTCATAGTTGGACAGGAATACCTAATGAATACCTGTGAGCGAGTTGCATGTCCCGTGACTTTTGGTTCTACCAACGAGGATAAATGCAAAGGAAGTTTACCACAGAAGGCCTTATAAATAAATAAAATACAGTATTTCTCTCTACGAACTGTGAGAGATGGCCAACCTACTTTTTCTTATAATAAGCAATGGGTAAGATAATCATCACCAGTTATAAACCGCAAGGCACGGTGGTAGACAGCATCAAGAGGCTTCAGTGTGGAGAGTGAAGGCCCATTCCCACTGGGCCAGATAACAGATAAAAAAATCTCTTTCTCCAGATATTTTTCCATTCAAAGTGGATGGTAGATACAGATAAAAAAAATATCTACCACAGATATTTGCCACAGATACTCTATCTGTGGCAAATATATATTTTTTTTTATCTGTATCTACCATCCACTTTGAATGGAAAGATATCTGGAGAAAGATATTTTTTTATCTATTATCTGGCCCAGTGGGAATGGGCCTTGAGGCATGCATGTACAGCACATCACCATAATCAAAGACCGACATTATAACAGATTGAACAATAGTCTTTCTTGAGTACATGTACTTACTGTAGTTACTTTACACCACTGACTACAAGCATAGTAGATTTGACAAATAGACTTAAAGCTATACTGTGTAAGTTGCTCAACTAGTGGTCAGTAGGGAGTTCCGACAAGATGGCGACCGAGTAGGACGCGTTTGTTGAGCTCTGTGGAGGTGCATAGTTTTCACATTTTTTAAGCCCATTTTTTACTGCCTTTATAGTTCTTTTGAGACTTTAAACGCCCAAAACACTGGTGAGCGTCTGTTTTTGCAGTTGTTTCGTGTTTCATGCCGAATACGATTAACACGAGGTCGAGGAGTACCAGGTCTCCGACCGCAAACGCTGACAACATGGCCGGCGCAATGCAGGGCGACGCTGACGCTCCGGTTACAAAGAGCATGCTGCGTGAGGTCCTCAAGGAATCACTGAAAGAGTTTATGGATGGTTTTATTCAACCCATGATGCTTGGCTTGGAGAAGAAATTACTGAAGAAGATTGATGACTTCGGAAAGGAGCTGCGTCCTGCAGTCGCCACGCTGAACACGACCGTGGCTGAACATGGGGAGGCCATTGAGAACTTTGGTTCCTCCATGGACAGTTTGCAGATGTGTATCACTGAATTGGAGAGAAGATGTGCTAATCTGGAGGAGAAGCTCGTCATAGCAGAAGACCGGAGTCGTAGGAACAACATAAGAGTGATTGGGATCTCTCCTGGGCTAGAAAAGGCTGACCCAGTGGCCTTTATCCAGTCTTTTTTGCAGAAAACATTCCCCGACGAGTTTCCCGACTCCCCCCCGGAGGTGGATCGTGCTCATCGGACCGGCAATCCACGTTCTGATAAGCCAAGGGCTTTCCTGGCAAGGATCCATTTTTTCCGGGTAAAGGAACGCATACTCCAGCTCTCCAGGAAAGCAGGCCAACTGACATACAATGGCAAAAAGGTGTATATTTTCCCCGACTGGTCTGCTGAAACATCAAAGAGAAGGGCAGCTTTCGGGCCAGTAAAGGAATTCCTACGTTCCATCACCGCGGAAGGAGTGAAATACGGAATAAGGCACCCGAGCAAATTCTGGATAACCGTGGATGAGGCGACTTCTACTTTCAACTCACCCAAGGAAGCTCTGGCCTTTTGCAAGGATAAGTTCAAGACTCCAGGTGCTGCGGACGAGACTCTAGCTACGCGGGATGATGAGACGACAGTTACAGAGAACTAACTTTTACCAGGGACACTTTTGCTTTCGTGATCGCGTGCTTTCCAACACATTCTGCCGATGTGATATCCTTTTGCCTTTAATGGACTGTTGGTAAGCTGGCTGGGACTTTGGAGATGACTTTTACGCAGCGTCTTTCTTTCCTCACTCTCTCCTCCTCCTCCTCCCCAAAGGGTGAGTTGTTAATGTAAGCCTACTTATTGTTTTGGACTCATCATCTGACTTGACGTTGTGTTTTCAAGTGTTTCGTTTCATAATACCTATTTTATTTGTATCGAAGAATAAGATATATTTTATTTTTTAACAAGATCTGTAAGCAGATGGGTGTTACTCGTTTTAATTTAGGTTACCGCAAGGAGAGAGGATTTAGGGCTGCTAAAGCTATAAGCATAATTCACTGTCTTTTTTGTTTGAATATAATGGACATTGTTCTTGTTATTATTGTATTCCTTTTCTTTGCTCTTATTGAGCGTTGTGCTGCTTACTATATAGGTCTAGAGGGTCTTATCTCTCTCTGTTAAGCTTTGTCTAACGGGTTCCGTGTCGCGGTTCAGACGGAGCCTGCTCTCTCTCTTGTCTTCCCTCTATGTCTCTCTATCTATCTCGGCTTTCCCTCTCTCTCTCTCTCTCTCTCTCTCTCTCTCTCTCTCTCTCTCTCTCTCTCTCTATGGCTCTCTCTCTCGCTGTGTGTGTGTGTGTGTGTCTCTCTCTCTCTCTCTCTCTCTCTTTCTGTTAGGTAATGGCGGCTATGTTGGTTGTTAGTTTATGGTTCGTTTATGCCTCCTAAAACGCTACTTTCTCGGGTAGGAGGGCGAGACTGGGCTTTGGCCTTTGTATTGAGTAATGTAGCCTACTGTTTAAGGTGAAACAGATATAAATAATATGGTCTAAATTGTGAAGGCTCCGCGGTTCCAGAGACCACTCGCTCTCCCGCCCTTTCTCTATGTCTCTCTACCTATCTCTGCTTCTCCTCTCTCTCTCTCTCTCCCTGGCTCATTGACTCGTTCTTTTTTTTCCTTTTTTTTTTCTAATCTCAATAGCTGGCGGATGTACGATCTCGTGGCGCGTTGGCTCTACGTGCTTGTGGATCCGCTGTCTGGGGGGGGGGGGGGGGGGGGGGGGGGTAGTTATTTACCTACTTTACTTGGTGTCTTCTAAAATGTTAATTTCTTGATGGGGGGAGAGGGGAGCTCTGTATTGGGATATTTATTTTGTAGTCGTGATTGGGTAGGTTCACTGTTTGAAGTATGGTAGTTTACTGTTTAAGACGGAAACAGACTTAACTAATATGATTGACATTTATCTAAGTTTGCACTGGCCTTTTGGGCATGTACAGGGAGCTGTATATGGCGCAGTATGCATTATGTGTGCTGTGTTGTATATGGTTTCCTGATCATACATAACTGTGTTTTATGTAAATACTTATGTATACAGACTTTTCTTTTCTTTCTTTTTTTCCCCCTTCTAATTAGTAATTGTGGTTTGTATACATGGATGCATGGGGGGGGCTGTATGTGGCGCAGTATGCATTAACACTGTGTGTGCTTTGCTGCATATGGCCCCCCGGATGTGCTTTTAATTTCTATTTCTAACTACATATATAAGTGCATATATTTTTTATATCATATACACTGATTTCCTTTTTATTTATTTTTATTATTAATATTATATTAGTGCCTTGTCGTGGTGACAGCCTTATTTCCACTTATCTGTCACAAGTGTTTGGTTATTTGCATTAACGTGGCTTATAGGGCTTTATCACATTCTAGGTGGGCCTAATGCTGGACTGATTATTATTATTACAGTTGTTATAGTCCCCTCATTTTTTTTCCCCTTTATTCTTTTCTTTTTTCTCTCCCCCTTCTTTACTAGAAATGTTAACATACCATTCTCATTTATTTAAGTGATATGAAGTGGGGAGATTGATCATAATTTGAGCGGATGGAATGTTTGAGAGCTATTCAGCCACAAGAAGGCACTTTTTTGTTGTTGTTGTTTTTACTTTGGTGATCTGTTATATATTTACATAATCACCAGAGGGCAATGTATGGTTACTTTTGGGCAGTTACTTGTTTGCACTCTCTGACAGAGTGAAATGAAGGTTGACTAATAGGTTGATGGGGTGGGGAACTGTTTTTGTGCACTCTGATGCTAATGGGGTTTTCCCCCTCAAGCTTCAATGTTATGTGTTTTTTTATGTTCGTTTGATGTTGCTTTTTCCTTTCTGTTCCTTTTGGGGTTGTTTTGTTTTTCTGTGGGGAAGGTTTGTTGTGAGGGACCAACTAGGAAATTCTAAAATGTTCTACTGTGCTTGCTGTGCGTATGGTTTGAACCACAATTATGACAGAATATAAATTTCTAAGTTTCAATGTAAGGGGAGCGAATATACCGCATAAGCGAACCAGCATTTTGGGGGTTTTGCGATCTAAATCAATTGACTTTGCATTTATACAGGAGTCTCATCTTTTAAAAGAGCATTCCAACCGATTGGCTAATAAACATTATCGTGTTTTAGCCTTTTCAGCTGCTTCTTCCAAAACCAAGGGAGTAGCCATATTGGCTAGACGTAACCTTAGGTTGGATTTTTTGGGTGATTGGTCTGACAGTGACGGGAGGATAGCTGTTGCTAAAATCCGCTTGGAGGGTAAAATGCTAGCACTAGTCTCTGTGTATGCTCCAAATGTTTTAGACAAAGAGTTTTACAAATTACTAACTAAAACCTTATTGGAACTGACGGATTTCAAAATCATTGTTGGTGCTGACTTCAATGCAACATGGCAACATAACCTAGATAGATCCACTGGGGTAGAAAGCAGAGAACAAGCACTAGCGTCTGCAGAACTACGTGCTTGGGCAAACTCAACTGGCTTACTCGACATCTGGCGTTTAATGAACCCAACGGTTAGAGATTTTTCTTTTCTGTCGGGTAGGCATGCTTCATTCTCTAGGATCGATTACGTTTTTGCCCCTGTTAGCTTGTTTCATAAAATTGCCAAGGTAGAGTTGCTCCCAATGTCACTCTCGGATCACAAGGCGGTGCTGTGTGTTGCTTCACTGAAACAGGTTATAGATAGAGCTCCTAGATGGCGGTTTAACACCACACTGCTGCGCGATGCGGCATTTGTAGCTCAGTTTCAAACTGGTTTGCGCGAATTTATAAATATCAATACAGGCTCAGTTGAGGATCCCAGAATTCTTTGGGATGCAATTAAAGGCTTTATCAGGAGTAATACAACCCTCTATGCGTCCACTCAGAGAAAATTAAGGTCAGCCAAACTGGTGGAATTGGAATCTCGGTTTTCTACTTTGGATAATTCTCTCCAAAATAACTTTGATGTTAGTACAGCAACCCAGAGAGAGCTAGTTAAGAAAGAAATTAACTCCATTCTCAAGCGCCGCTCAGAATTTCAAATGAAACGCACAAGGCAAAACTACTATTTTAATAGTGCAAGACCCAGTCACTTACTGGCTTTACGTCTTAGATCCAATGAGCATTTTGCTGATATTGTTAGTGTCAAATCAACAACGGGAGCCATGGTTACAGAACCCAAAGAGGTCAATGCCACGTTTCGTGCTTTTTATGATGAGCTCTACACCTCCGAGGTCATTCACGATGATGCAGTATGCAATGATTTTTTATCCAACATACAGTTACCAACCCTTAGCGAGGCGGATGCGGAAGCCTTAGATAGACCGCTCCATCTGGCGGAATTACAGGAAGCTGTGCTCGCAATGCGTAGGGGCAAGTCGCCTGGTTTGGATGGGATACCCCCTGAACTTTATGCCATCTTTTGGGAAGATCTAGGTCAGCTGATGCTAGACATGTTTCGATATGCAATTGAAAGTGGCTCTTTCTCCAGGGATGTGAATGTAGCTATTATATCATTATTGTTGAAGAAGAACAAGGATCCCACAGATTGCGCAAGCTATAGACCGCTTTCACTTTTGAATTCTGATCTAAAAGTTTTTGCTAAGGTGCTTGCGCGTCGCTTGCAGGGTTTTATGACCACCTTAGTACACTGTGATCAGACAGGTTTCATAGGAACTAGACTAGCCTCTGATAATGCTAGACGACTATTGCATATCATCGATAGGGCTAAGGAGCTGAGGACCCCCGCCGCAGTGTTGTCGCTCGATGCGTTGAAAGCATTTGATCGTCTGGAATGGTCTTACCTGTGGGCTGTACTAGATAAAATGGGATTTGGTGCTTCATTCATACATTTTGTTAAAGTACTTTATTCTAATCCGTCAGCGATGGTCCTAACCGGTAAGATCTGTTCGCCGCTATTCACGATTGGCAGATCTTCAAGGCAGGGTTGTCCCCTTAGTCCTCTCCTTTTCGCACTTTCACTCGAACCCTTGGCTCAGACAGTGCGTCAGTCTGCAGATATTACTCCTGTTTCGATTAACAACACACAGCATCGCATTTCCCTATATGCTGATGATATTCTACTGTTCATTGAGAATGCACCACAGTCAATTACTCACGTCCTTCAAATTTTTGATCAGTTCAGTTCCATTTCCGGCTACAAAATTAATTGGACAAAGTCAGCCCTTCTACCTCTAAATGATCAGATGAGATCTGCTATCCTGCCGCCCATAATCCCAGTAGTAAGCCAATTCAAATATCTTGGCATAGATATTTTCCCCTCTCTTCAGGCTATTGTTAAGAACAACTATGGTGACACTCTAAATAAGATTTGTCTTGATTTAGATAGATGGTCATCTTTGCCCAACTCTCTCCAAGCTCGAGTTTCAATCATAAAGATGAATGTTCTTCCTAGGGTTAACTTTGTAAGCTCTATGCTCCCTTTGCCACCACCGCCGCAATACTGGAATAAGCTTCACTCTTCGATATCTAAGTTTGTGTGGAAAGGGAAACGCCCTCGTCTTAAACTTTCTCTATTACAACGTGCTAGAGATGATGGCGGCCTTTCATTGCCCAACTTTAAATTTTATTATTGGGCCTTCACGCTCCGCCCCCTTTTAAATTGGTTTAACCCAGCAAATAAGGTTTCTTGGAGAGAGCTTGAGGAGAGTTTAGTGCAGCCTGTTGAATTAAGAGATCTTATCTATTCAAACATAACTACACATCAATGCAAAGTTCGCTTTGGACCTATCATTTCTCATTTAGTGGCAGTATGGAGGGCAGCTGAAAAGATGTGTAAGATTGATTGTAAATGGAACTTATTTTCCCCAGTGTTCAATAATCAAAGACTTTTAATCGAGGATCGCCCCATTCGCTTTCCAAGGTGGAGGGCTAAGGGGATTCGTACATTAGGGGACTTATTTGATAGAAATGGTTTACGACCTTTTCGAGATTTGTGTGACATCTTCAATCTGCCTGGAAATACCCTTATTTTCTACTTCCAACTGAGAACGTCCATGAGGACCTACGGGGTCCCATGGCAAGCTCCCCTTAGATTGCACCCCTTCCATGAGTTTATCTGTGATGGTAACAGAACAAGAGGTTTGGTTTCCACCCTATATGGTTTTTTTATTAGACTGTAGTTATGGGCCCCTATCTGTTGATACTGTTTGGAGGAATGATGTACCAAATTTGGACCCTGACTTTTGTTGGGACACAGTATGGTCTAACATTAGGCTATCTTCTAGAAATCCAGACCATCAACAAATTCATTTAAATTTTGTTCATCGGACTTATTTAACTCCTCGCAGACTATGTGCTATGAGGATTTTGAATAATCCCAACTGCACTCTCTGCGCCTCAAATAGTATTGGTACCTTCCTTCACATGGTTTGGGAATGCCCAAATGTGTCGTCATTCTGGAATATGGTTGCCTCAAAACTTTCAACTATTTTTAGTATCAATATCATATCTTCTCCTTCTTTATTTTTATTAAATGACGTCTCACAGTTGCAACTAAACAATATACGCAAGCGCATCTTCTTTGCTGGATTAACGGCGGCGAAGAAGATGGTAGCTACGCGGTGGAAACCTCCTCATACGTTAACGTTTCGCCAGTGGGCCTTAACCTTTCTAGATATAGTATATTTAGAGCAGTCGATAGCAAGGTTACACGGAGCAAAAGAAGAAAACATTAATATGTGGTCGGACATTGCAGATAAGCTTAAGGCTATGATTCAAGAAATCACTATATAGTGGTAACAGCCTAGCACAGGCATGCACTATTGTACATTCCGTGTTGGTCCGGGGAAAGGGGGTGGGTGGGTCTTCTTTTCCTTTTCTTGTTTAGCTATTGTTTGTGTTGTTTGTATGTTAATTGCATTTTTCTTTTGATTATGGAAAATAAAAATAATTGATAACAAAAAAAAAAAATGATTTTTTTCAGTAATATCATGAAGAAATCAAAGAAAAAAATCTAAGAAATTCCATAAATCAGAACACAAATATTTAGAAGTAGGCCTACTGTAGTGAAAATAGCAGATCTACAAGCTCGCAACGCACTGGTTTGTGAACCAGTGCTTATAAGGGATGTCACAACCGCACCCCCTCAGCTCTTTATTAATGACAACAGTGCTGCTAGTGACTGCAGCTCTTTGTGCAGGTGCTGACTGAGTATTAGCCAGCTGCTGCTAAGAGGACAGGTATGTGCCTCCCCCTCCCCCCCATACACATACACAGCCCTTCCACCCTCCCCAGCCGTCAGTCAGCAAACTTCAATAATAACCAGTAACCAGGACAGCCTCAGGCTCCGCCTTGGCCCTTTTTGCTTGTCCCTCATTGGTAGAGGGATTGCGGCCATCCTATAGGTCCATTTTGTGGACAGGGGGCTCATGCCATTCACACAATATACTACTTGATGCACTTGATATTACCAGTGGTGTAAAGTGACTAAGTACTAATTTACTTAAGTACTGTACTTAACTACAATTTTGAAGAATATTTACATGAATATTTCCAATTTCCAATACTTTTGCTTCTACTGCACTACATCGCCAATCCAAATATTGCACTTTCTCTCCACTACATTCATTTGAACAGGTTAGTTACTAGTTACTTTGTAGATTTAGATTATTATTACAACATACACACTAACAACTTCAAACTATATACATTTTGGCCATTTGAAAATAGCCGATCTAGAAGCTCTGTGAGCTTGTAGATCTGCTATTTTCAAAATATGTTTATACGTTTGAAAACTTGAAATGGGACATTCTGCATAATGAGTACTTTATACTTTTGGTACTTTAAGTACATTCTCATAGCAATACTATTGTACTTTTACTCAAATACATTTAGAATTACAGACTTTTACCTGTAACAGAGCATTTCTACATTGCAGCAATGATACTTTTTACGGAAGTAAAACATGTGAGTACTTATTCCTTATTTTTCCTTGACTTACATATACCTGAAATCTTTAACTTGTGTAGACGGCTGATGGGGGAACAATGTAGGTCATCAAAAAACCCCAAACCCCGTGACCCTGTTGGTAAAAACGGGTTAGCCGTTATACACTTCATTCTTTCTTGTGCCAGCCTGTCGGGGCAGTGTGTCAAGGTGTCATGAGGATCCCGTTACACTCTGCTGGTGAATGGAACACGCTTACTTACCTTTGAGCATCTTGACGGCGACCGTTACGGCCTCCTTGGGCTTGTCCTTATCGATGCCC
Organism: Nannobrachium achirus; assembly: GCF_963921795.1. NCBI lineage: Eukaryota > Metazoa > Chordata > Actinopteri > Myctophiformes > Myctophidae > Nannobrachium > Nannobrachium achirus. Next base: position 21,080,555 of record NC_137833.1, read on the forward strand.
AGTGCCTCCGCCATCACCACCTGGCCAAAGCAGCCCTCGCCCAGAGGCTTGCCCAGGGTCAGTCTGGGGGTCACAAGACAGATGGCACAGGGTGAGTACAAACACAGCAGCAAGATTCGTGAGCTGCTGTGATAGTATAGGAGAAGGATATCAAAAGGAACACAACCACCTGAAAGACTACTAATCATTCTGTATATAGTCCTGCATTGAGTAACCTCGATACAAACACAAAACTGTTTCACTCCCTTCAATTGTGCATATTGTATTACGATTATATTATGATTGAATTGTATTGTATTGTATTGTATTTATGAAGTGTACACTTCTGCTTTGGTAATGTAAACGTATGTTTTCTCATGCCAATAAAGCCAATTGAATTGAATTGAATTGAATTGAATTGAATTGAATTGAATTGAATTGAATTGTGACATCAAGGGAAATCTTAATGTGCAGTGGGACAAAAACACACACACACACACACACACACACACACACACACACACACACACACACACACACACACACACACACACACACACGTGTGCACGCTCGTGTGCATGCGTGCTAAACATCAACTGATCGGGGATTGACTTACAGTTCTGTTTTAGCAAGAGATGTAGGGATAAAGGGATAGCAGCAAAGCGAGGGAGAAAAAGCAGGGCAGAAAGAACGACCGAAATAGAGACTAAAACCACAGCACCAGGCCAGTCTACTAACATACATCCCTGTCTCCCTTTACCCACTTCTTTCTTCCAACCACACTGAATTTCTTTCACACCCCTGCCCCCCCTCCCCCCCCACCTCCAATTTCAATCAGATTGTGTCAGTGTTTGAGTGCTTTACTGGCGCGGCAACGGCAAGCCGTGCCAGGGCGGTAGGTAGGAAAAGGTGGGGGAACAGAGCCATAATCACCTGATAAAGTGAGAGAGAGGCACTTGTCTCTAAACTGTTTACCCTGCCTTGGCATGTTCGATATACACTCTTTACAAGTCATTACACAGGGCTTTAGCTAAGTCCTGACACATTAGCCACTGAAGGATGGGAAAGCTGCCTTTTAACGTGTGCCATACAAGTGGAAGTCATGTCACCGGATCTGGTGATTCTACATGTTGTTTTTTTTTTAAAGGTGATCTTTGTGGCAGTTTCTCATTATCAATCGATGATAAGAGTGTTTGAGGAAAAAACGCGGGTTCACCGTGACAGCTGCACTATACAGTCTATGACAGCGGTGGTTCTCAAAGTGGGGTTGGGGGACCCCCAGGGGTCCTTGAGGGAGTTCAAGCAAATGGACCCTTAGGGGTATGTAACTCTTGAGAGTGTACAAATGGAACCAAATGGACCCTAACAGGCTCATTTGGTTCCATTTGTACACTCTCGGGCTCAACTTAAAATTGATTTTACAACATAAATTGGGGTCCCAGAGATGGAAATTAAATGGGGGTCCGTAGCCTAAATTGCCTAATGAATGTCAAACTGGGGGTCCTTGAAATTAAAATGGTTGAGAATCACTGCTAGAGACGTAAAAATCTTCTCTTATGGGGCTCCCTACCATAACTTTTTTTTACTGGGGGTCCGTGGGCTAATAAGCATCAATTTGGGGGGTCCTTGACATGAAAAAGTTTGATAACCACTGTGTACAGCAGGGGTCTTCAATGTTTTCAGGCCAAGGACCCCTTAGTTGAGAGAGAGAGATGAAGCAAGGACCCCCACAACCTTTTCATAGATTCCATAGTTTCATTGTTTGACAGCACATCAGTGTATTTTGGATTCATGTACATTTATGTGTTCAGATATTTAACCACTTGAACCATCAATACTTAAAGATGTATTCAGTGATAATGAAAGTGGCCGGGGGTCATCTTGTCCCTTACTGGCCTTACAGCGTGGAAATGTTTAGTTTTTTATTGATTTTTTACACCATTATAATGTTCTCGTTTTGATCATTAGACCCAATCACTGAATATCGGTAGGCCTGCGTCTCCAGCTTCAGGATATGTATGATACTGATTTACTACCAGACTGTGGCATTTTATGAGTTCAGAGGTTTACAATCTAGGCATTTAGCAGGCGTTCTTAATTCAGAGCGACTGTGGTTCTCAAAACTTTTATTTTGACCATCATAACTAAACATCATAACATAACTATGGCCATACTCTACCCTGATTGGTCGAGGACTGGCTGGCCACCTCTGAAAACCGAATCTAGCTATGCTCGTAACACAGGCCATGGTGGAAGTCCTTATATGGTCAGCACACATTCTAGTGAGGAGAATGAATGGAAAATTGAAATACAATCACTGAATATACCTTTAATAAACTTTACATTTCACCCTGCTCTTTCCCCCCTCTACACCAAACCTCTTCGCAGAAAATAGCCGATATACAAGCTCGCCTCGGCTATTTTTGGCTAAAGTTCTCAGAATATGGACACTAGGGTTCAAGTGGTTAATATAAAAAGGATTGGAAGTTTTGGAGGACCCCTTGTAGTAACTCTGAGGACCCCCTAAGGGTCCCTGACCCCTTGTTGAAGACCCCTGGTGTACTGTACAGTATGTCTCGTCCGAGTCGTGACACATAGCGTGAGGCGTTGCATGGAACACACTGAAGACACGCATTCTCAACCCACCATTCATCAAAAGGCACACCTCCCTGACCTCCTGACCCAGCAGTTGCTCTAGGCTGCTGGGCTGTTTGATTGACATGTGCAGGGCCCCGCCCCGCCCCCCCCCCCCAGCAGCCCAAGTGTCCCGGCTGTGTAAACACTGGTGCTGCTATAGCCGTGAACCCGGGTGCCTGAGGCCAGCACTCTCTCTCTCTCTCTCTCTCTCTCTACTCTATCGCCAGTAACACAATCCCCTATCTGTCCGCAGCACACACCCCTCACCCCCCGCCGCTCTCTCAATGGCGTCCATTCTACCCATCGGACCATACATAATCAATATTATTTTTCCTCCATGTGACCACAAACATTAGCATTCCTCCGCCAAGCTCCCTCCCCGCGATTCCAGCGCAACACTAGAATGACAGTCGAGGAACGCGGATGGACAGAGACCAAGAGACCAAGAGAGAGAGAGAGAGAGACAGAGAGACAGAGAGACAGAGAGACAGAGAGACAGAGAGACAGAGAGAGAGAGAGCGAGAGAGAGAGAGAGAGAAGCACACAGAGCCACATTCAGCACAAAAGAAAAACATTCCCCAATCATTTGGTTTCAGACAAACAAATATCTCCTTTCAGTCACATCAAATAAAATCTAAACGTCTAGCTGTCATTAGATTCATTGCCGTGTTATTCCGATTCAGCATGCACATTAAGAATCCACAGCATAACAACAATACGTCATAAATTATTGCCAGTGACAAGTGGGAGGTTGCTTTTTAATCCCTATTGTCGATTAGTTTAGCTTTTTTTTTTCTTCTTCTTTTCTCCTTCAAATTTATTTCCCAACTCCTCGAGGCCTCAGAGAAAGTAGTAAACAACTTAAGCCATAGCTGGCCCATTAAATCCAACCTAAAGTTTTACCGCTGACCACAGCAGCTATGACTCAACTCAAACCTCAGCGATGCTAATTCCTCTGGTATGAAAGTGAGCAAACGCCCCGTCGTCCAAACAGGCAGATTAAAGGAGCCATCGTTCAAACGCTCTTCCTCTAACCACTAATTATCACGTCTTCGTCTGTTACCAGCAGTGATACACACACCCCTGCGTGTGTGTGTGTGTGTGTGTGTGTGTGTGTGTGTGTGTGTGTGTGTGTGTGTGTGTGTGTGTATAATGATGAGACAGGACAGAGGTTGAGTGCCAGTCTGCTAAAGCAGGGGTCTTCAACAGGGGGTCTGGGACCCCTAGGGGGTCCTCAGAGTGACTACAGGGGGTCCTCCAAAACTTTGTGTGATAGAAACCTTTTTTAGCCAAAAATAGCACATCTACCAGCTCACCATGCCTTGCAGCTCGAGGCATTGTGAGCTTGTAGATCGGCTATTTCCGGAAAGAGGTTTGGTGTAGAGGGGAAAAAGAGCAGACTGAAAGGTCAAGTTTATTAAGTACTGACGGTTCAAGTGCTTAAATATCTGAAATCATTATTTGACATGATTCCAAAATACACTGATGATTGTGCTGTCAAACGATGAAACTACATATGGAATCTACAAAAAGGTTGTGGGGGTCCCTACTTCATCTCTCTCTCAGCTAAGGGATCCTTGGCCTGAAAGCGTTGCAAGACCCCTGTGCTAAAGCAACCAAGAAAGGAATCACTTTTGCTTATCAAGACCAACAAAGTCAGTATTCACTAGTATCTACTACTACCTGGTGTAGCAAACTGTCCATTGTAACTGTTTAATGGTTCACACTTCTCCCAGATAGAGCAACCACATACACACAGCGAGAACGCACACAGATCGGGAAAATGACGCAAGGAGGCGTCAAACTGAGAACGCATGCACTTAATGAAAAATCACACCCGTGTGAAGTGGAGCTGTGTGTGTGTGTGTGTGTGTGTGTGTGTGTGTGTGTGTGTGTGTGTGTGTGTGTGTGTGTGTGTGTGTGTGTGTGTGGATCATGTGTACCGATTTTTGTGACATTTGAAGAAAATATGTAGGAAAAGGAGCAAAAAGTGTGTTTTGGAGAAAATTCAAGATGGCGGAAAATCTATCATGGCGCAAATGGGCGTGGCCTATATGGGGAGATGCCTCATGACCCAAGGAATCCAGGGAAAAAATATTTTTAATTTTCCGACCTACGGTTCAAGAGTTACAGGCCAAAACGGAAAGTGGGGTGTTATAGCGCCACCATGAGGCCAAATGACACAATTATTTTTTATTTAATCCTTGAAATCATTATGAACCTCCTCTCCAAGTCTTGAAACTGTAGCCCCTGTGGTTTGCGAGAGACAAATAATTGAATGTGAGTTTTTGCGATTCCCATTCTAAGTCAATGGGGAAAATTAATTCACTAATTAATTAATATCAATTAAACTATAGAACCTTTCTCTTAGAAAAGTAATAGCCCACGATTCCCGAGTAAGCCGGTCGATTTGACATATGGCGCGAGTGTTTGGTGGCAAAACTGTGGGACTAGTGGCGTGCCGAAGTTTAGGAAGTTCAGGCTACATACACACAGACACACACACACACAGACAGACAGACAGACACACACACAGACCCACACAGCCACGTATAGGGAGCCTGTGTTTCACACAGCTCCAAAAACAGTGCAATACAATAACAAAGATTACAAAGATGTTTGGCAATAAAGCAATCATTAGTTTAGTGTGCACACTTCACACCAGGACGGTGGTTATCTGATCGCTCCCGCAGGTGCTGATACAATCAGCCAGGTCAGGTGGTCATTGTGTAGTAATCTGGCTACTTATCAGCTACTGTAATGCACTCTGTTAAGCAGAGATAGTAGTAATGGGTGTAACACGGCACATTACCACACATATATAGTATCTGGGAGATAGTATGTGCAGAGCCTCTGAGTGGAGTTGCACCCAGTCGGGTAGTGTGTGTGTGTGTGTGTGTGTGTGTGTGTGTGTGTGTGTGTGTGTGTGTGTGTGTGTGTGTGTGTGTGTGTGTGTGTGTGTGTGTGTGTGTGTGTGTGTGTGTGTGTGTGACCAGAGATAGTAGTAATTCAGTGGTTCTCAAACCTTTTTAGGCCGTGATCCCCAAAATAAACATAATTGAACTGGGGACCCCCACCCTGACAGGCACTTGGAATTGTAGGTATTACATTTAGCGTTACTTGGTTCCATAGAGAAATATTGTGAACATAGCCAAACTAGAAGCTCACAACGCCTCGCACTGCGAGGCGTTGTGAGCTTGTAGATCGGCTATTTTCACAATGTTCGCCTCTTTGTATGTTGGATTATTTACCATTGAGTGAGAAAAAAATGGACATTAAGCTAATCGTTTGAGAACCACTGTAGTAATGGTATAAAACAGGACATTACCACACATAAGGGGCCCTATTTTAGATTTTCCATGCGCACGCCGCACGGACGAAAACATGTAGGGGTTCCAAGTGGTTTCATATTGTGGCCATGCCCCTCTCTTTCTCTCTCACCTGTCCCTGGAGAACTCCCAGCGGGGGTCCTCGGGCAGGTCGTACTCCGGGATGGGGTCGTCGTGGGCGGAGCTCCGCCGCGTGGTGATGCGGACCAGCGGCGTGCTGGAGTTCATGGAGGAGCTGGAGTCGGCCGACACCTGCAGGGTTGAGAGAGACATGGCTGATCACCACGGTCTGGGTTCAGCTGGGACTAGAGTAAGAAAAGGCACTGCTAGAGGAGAAGGGCGTGTGATGTCGCATTTAAGAGCGTGGTGTAATGCTGGTTGAAAAGTGTGCGTTCGACGGAGTGTAGGGCAGGGGTTTACAAAGTGGGTGACGGGGCACCCTGGGGTGCCGCGACAGCAGTCCAGGGGTGCCGCGAGATGATTTGATAATATTTGGAATTCATTTGGACACTTGAAAAAATATTTTGCATCATTTTAAACTTGAAGTACTAAGTTATTTTCAGTCAGTTCTAACCAAAATGGCTGTTATCTCAACGTTTTCCTCACAACATAATCACTAGAATATCGTCACTGTCGGGCAGAAACCTCTCCAAGTTTCAAATGTGTACGTCTTTTGTTAAAGCAAAGCTGTCGCACAAAACTAGTGAAAACAGCCGATCTACAAGCACACAACGCCTCGCGATGCGAGGCGTTGTGTGCTTGTAGATCTGCTGTTTTCACTAGTTTAGTACATTTTTTAGATGATGAATACAAAATGAACGGTTTTGGACATACAAGGTTTCCATCCGACAACGACGATATGCCATAAATATAAAGTGCTGGGAGTGAAAATTATAATGGAGGGGTGCACTCCGATTAAAACAAATACTTATGGGGTGCCCTGAGACGAAAAGGTTTGGGAACCCCTGGTGTAGGGCGATGGAAAAAAAGATCACTGCTTTAAAAAAAAAGTTGGGTCACACATCTGTAGCTCAGATGCAAAAAAAACATGAAATTAATTTATAAGAAAGTTAAAATTACCAATGTTGGCACGCCCAGGGAGTTCACATGCATGAGCGAGAAATATGCCACAAAATCATTTCCATGCCTTTGGCGCTTTTTAATATTATGCAGATGAATCTTTCTCCCGGCGCTATATTATATTATAGCTTACATTTCAGCAATCATTAAGAAATGAGCAACCGTGCTGAGCACTGAGCACGGTCCCAGAGGCTCTCCACCCTAACCTTACCTCGGTACTGGAATCCGTCTCTCTCTGTGGAATGTAATCCAACACTTTTTTTTTTACCTTTTGGAGTGTTGGTTTCCCTTCAGGGGAAAAAAAACTCATAGCTCACACACACACACACACACACACTCTGGAAAACTCTGGAAGCGGTGCAGCACTCGTTCACTCCAAAACTGAAGCAGTGCTTTTGGAAACAAGGCCCGTCGCTAAACCGCTAGCTTTAGAAGCACTAGAAGGAACACCTCTTTAAAAGACGCTTTAATTAAATTCCGCACTACACTGCATAAGACCTCAGCACAAAGTGATCATTTACCAACTATTATTCCCAGTTGAAATATATTCCCTAAAGCGACACAGTACGGTGCTTTGTACAACGTGAGGTTTCCTTATTATTACCTTATTTTTTTTACCAAATGCGAGTTAATTTAATTCTGAGAGGGTACAAATGGAACCTTTCGAGTCATATCTAAAGCAGAGGTTCTCAAAGTTGGGGTCTTTGGACATCCCGGGGTCCTTGAGGGGAGTCCCAGGGGCTTGAGAAACACTGGTCTATAAGCAGTGGTTCCAAAACCTTTCAGGTTGAGACCCGAAAGAGAGATTAGACGCTTGCCCGGGGACCCAAATCTACAAGCTCCCAACGGGGCGTGAAGCGACGCGCTCTGTGCTTGTAGATCTGCTAGTTTCACAACTTCTTAATTATATATTTTTGTATTATATTATTATATATGTATTGAATTTCTTAGATTGTTTATTGTTTTTTTTTAAATGCATATATATATATATATTGCATTTTTTTAAATTAAAAATGTAGGAAAATAAAATGGGATTCTTATTCGAGTCGTGACCCATAAAAACTGGTCTGCGACCCAGTGTTTGGGGAACCAGTGGTCTAAAGAGTACAACAACTCTCAATGTATGTGTGTTTTGCTCCTCTAGGTTGTGTTAGATGCCTTTTCAAACTCTTTATCTACTTTCTGTTACCTGGCGGCGCAGGGGGATCTGCTTGCTGAGCTTGTGGACGGCCGGCTGGTTGCCGAAGTCGGGCTTCTTGGCCGTGTTCTTCATGCGGCAGACCACCACGATCACCACCATGCAGGCGATCAGGAACACCCCCACGCAGTAGATGGCGATCTCCACGTAGTCGGGCGACGTCAGGCCCGTTATCGGCTCGTCCTTATTGGCTGGACGGGCGGGGGCGGAGGAGGAGGAGGGGTCAAAGCAGAAGGTGAGGAGGGGACAAAGCGGAAGCCTCCGTGACGGAGGCGCGCGGTGATGCAAACACATGAACACGCACACACACACACACACACACACGCCCTCTCTCTGCACATGAAACACATATGTGGACTTCAGATAGACAAACACGGACGGACAGATGCTCTGGAGATGACTCACAAGCGAAAATAATCAAGTCAGACAGACTGACTAAACAACTGCTTTTAGATCAGAGCCTGTTCCCAGCAGCAGACCCCTATTCCCTTCTTCATCAAACACCCCCGTATACTGAGCTAAGTACTCTCTGGGTTCCTTAAATCATGGCTGAGCCAGCAGACTATCAAGACTAGTGAGCCTGCATATGTCTGCCTTCTGCGCTACTCTGGGAGAAACACGCGCCTGCACGCACACGCACGCACGCTCAAACGGCGGAACAATATGCGCTTGACTTCAGACCACAAACAAGTGAGAGTGGTGTCCTTTGTGGGTGTATGTGTCTTGGGCTTCCTGAAAGGAAACGGGCTGAGTGTGTATGTGTGCACGCGCGCGTATGTGTGCGTGCGCGCGTGTGTGTTTTTGGGTGTCAGTGCCTATCTCAGTGGACTATTCCATAATGCATGGCCTTCAATTCCAAGCCACAAACAAGGCCCTTGTGCAGCACAGCCAAGCAAGCAGCCATTCAGGCAGCTGGGCTGTAGGGAGGGGGGCTACATGTAGGAACCTTTCTCCTGTCAGCCTTGTATACCCAGGTCCAAAAACCACAGAGCACACACAGATGCCACAGCCTTCCAGGCGCCACCGAGGCACATAGAGCACATCAGGGGGAATAAATAATATACATATTACTGCCAGAGGAAAAGGCTCATCTCTGATCATTACGTTTCATTGTTTAGAGGCAAAACAAGACCATTATCTTGTTACTGCATTAAATGGGTGTTTACGTCGGCTGTTGGTTTAAGGCTCAGGAGGAGTTGGAGCGGTAATTATGCCCATCGATCTCACTCAGGGCCCGCGACACCATGCCCACGCCTCGACTGAATGCAGGATTTATTACTTTAAACCAGGGCTTGTGCAATGACATTGATCTGCTGAGCCCCAGGTGAACGGTGAACTTTCACAAAGACAGCTGCTAAGTTCTATCCATTATTCAGCTAAATGCCTTTACAGACTAGACAAAAAAACAACAGGACAAAAACAGACGTGTAAACGGACACACATGGATACACAGACGGAGCATCGAATGGACAAACATTCACGCGTTGAAACTCAATAAGTCATTCATCACAGACAAGTTGAGACGTTTGGCCCTGATAATTGAGAAAGCCAAGCCAACAAGATATGAGCAGTTGAACTCTGCCTTTCGGGCCTTGTATTTCCAAGGGGGAAATAAAGGATCTTAAAAAGCAAACCAATTATCAGAGCCAGGAAAATGGGCCAGAGTTAAGAGAAGATAAGGAAGAAACAGGCATGCATAATAATAATAATAATGACACAACATGCTAAGGTTCACTGAAAAGAGTGACAGAACCCTTTGAACATGCAGTCTCTCTGAACCAATGCGGGGGAAGAAGACGTTATCCCCCCGCAAAGGAGAGCGAGAACGAGACGAAAACGAGGACATTGAGGAGGAGAGAGAGATAGGAAGAGAGAGAGAGAACCTCCCCACTTTGCGAGTCTGGAGACACACAAGCTGCTGCAGGAAATCCACTTCCGTCTCAGGGTTGTAATAAAAAACAAAAGTCTGGGGTAAAAATCTGCCCCTTTATCTGGCCTGAGCTCTCAACAGCTCTCCAGTCTAGATAATATTATAGGGTATATCGTCACTGTCGTAGGGCAGAAACCTTGTATCTCCAAGTTTCAAATCTGTACGTTTTTTCGTAAAGTAGAGCCCTGCTTCATCATACAAAACTGTCGCACAAAACTAGTGAAAATAGTCGATCTACAATCACACAACGCCTCGTGATGCGAGGCGTTGTGTGCTTATAGATCGGATACTTTCATTAGTTTAAATCATTTTTTTAAATGATAAATACAAAACGAACGGTTTTGTACATACAAGGTTTCCACCCGACAAAGAAACGACATGCTCTGCGCTCTTCCGTTACCCTGGTGACCGACCGCGCTGGTTTCTTGGCCGTAACATAATATTTCAGCTTGTGTGTGTGTGTGTGTCTCTGACCCCACAGGGCGGGAAGGGGGGAGGGCTTACCCTCTCAATAGAAAGTCATTGAAATAACATAATCCAAAAACCATTAAGACAAACATTGCGAGACGGGTTACAGAATTGAGGCGGGGAGACAGAGGGAGGGAGGACAGTATGAGTGTATATACCTGGAAGCACCGTCAACCAAGCAGTGTGATAGGAGATCCCAATAGAATTACCAGCCAAGCACGTATACTCCCCAGCGTCCTCGAAAGTTACATTGGGCAAGTACAGCATTTCTATCTCCTTGTCCGTGGTGTTAACACCTGCGGTCTGGGAGGACGAGAAGAGGAGGAAGAGGAGGAAGAAGTGGAAGAAGAAGAAGAAGCAGGGGAAGAGAGAGAGAGAGGGAGAGAGAGAGAGACCGAGAGAGAAGGGGCGATGGTAAAGAAGTGAGAGTGGGTGGAAGATGGGGGGAAGATATTTGAAGAAGATGGGGGAGATCGGAAAAGTGGAGAGGAGAGGAGAGGAGAGGAGAGGAGAGGAGAGGAGAGGAGAGGAGAGGAGAGGAGAGGAGAGGAGAGGAGAGGAGAGGAGAGGAGAGGAGAGGAGAGGACGGGGGGAAAAAAGTAAAACAAAATAAAATGAGACCCACAACACCAGGAGAGAAATAAAAAAGGACTGGAAGGGTTGTCCTTCGCTCCGGTCCGATCTAGAGCAAAAGGATTATGGGGGAGTTTCCAACAAAGCCAAAACAGTCACAGGAAAGAGTGCCTCAAAATGAACGCTAAAACATCGAAGGGGTAGAAAACAGACAATACCACCACAGAAGAGTAACATAAACCATAAGGTTCCCTTCACCACAGCACCAGAACCCCTTTGTACAGTCCAGTCCAGCCGACCGACGGGTCTGGACTCATGCACAGTGCATCGCACGCACACACACAACCACAGGGAGGAGGACGAGGCATGGAGGTCACCGCACCGCAACACCACACGCTATTCTCTGACACAGCTTTTCAGAAAGAGGGAAAGAAGAGAGAGACACACAGACACACAGAGAGAGACAGAGAGTGAGACAGAGAGAACACAGAGAGAGACAGAGAGTGAGACAGAGAGAACACAGAGAGAGACAGAGAGTGAGACAGAGAGAGAAAGAACACAGAGAGAGGAGAGAACAAACAGAGACAAACTGTAGGGGGAAAAAACTGACAGAAAGACAGTGAGAGAAAGAGAGAGAGCAAAAACTGAGAGAGACAGTGAGAGAGACAGTGAGAGAGGCAGAGAAAGAAACTGAAAGAAACTAAAGAGGAAAAAGTGAAAGGCTGTGTCAGTTTGTGTCCGTCAGTTTGTGTGTGTGTGTGTGTGTGTGTGTG
>NC_137833.1:21097521-21120021 GCF_963921795.1 Nannobrachium achirus
TAATAAGGCTGGCTGAGACGCGTCGTGCTCTCTGATGTTGTTATCCAGTTTGATCCAAACGTTTTAAAGTTTAAGAGCCGACAACGCAGACACAATGACAGCGTGAGAGGACAGAAAATAGGCCACGCCGTGATTAAGACGCAAAACAATTGATGCTTGTTTCGCAACTCTTGGTTAAATCAGAGGGACAGATATTCTGTGTGTGAGCATGTGAGCGTGTACACACGTGTGTACATCAAACTTGTACTTGTAAGTGAACTATATGGAAATACTGTAGGCCTAAAGTAAGAAAGACAAGAGAAAGGGAACGAGCGAGAGCGCTAGTGAAGGTAACATTTTACAGTAAAGTTTATCATAGAGTAGGTGGCAGCTAGTTCAGAGGGCTCCTATAATGGAATTCCCTTGGGAATCAAAGTTAAGTAAGCAAATAAAGTATCATCCCATCGATCTGGATCCCTGACAGTATGGCCTGCCTTTCCTCAAACTGCTGCCTGGCATTTGATCCACCACTAGGTTTTCACTGTGCCCGAGAGAGAGATGCATCCACCCATTTAGGATCTAAATCAATCTATCAATTAAGTAATTAGCGGGGTGTTTTCATGTCCGTTGGGCAGAGAGAGGACATCAGGGCAGTGGGGAGGAGGAGGTGTGACGAGGGGAGAGAGAGAGGGACAGGGCCCGGCCCGGGGCATTCCGTGGTACCTCAAGCGAGACCGCTGAACTCTGGGTAACCTGGTGGCTTGGCACAAAGAGCCCTCTAGGGGTCAGGAAGAGGTGGTGGATGCCAGGGGGGACTGGCAGGGCACGGGCACAGGCTCAGGAAGACAGCAGCATGGCGCAGGAAGGCACGGGGCTGATTGTCTGTCAACAAAGTGCAGCACGGAGAACGACTGCCATAGTTGGGACTGAATGGGCCAGTGGGTGATTAGGCCGGGAGTGTGTGTGTGTGTGTGTGTGTGTGTGTGTGTGTGTGTGTGTGTGTGTGTGTGTGTGTGTGTGTGTGTGTGTGTGTGTGTGTGTGTGTGTGTGTGTGTGTGTGTGTGTGTGTGTGTGTGTGTGTGCGCGTGACCGTGTCCTTTCTCCCCAGCGGCCAGTTTGAACCAGAAAAAGGCTGCTTTGACTCGGTTTTTAATGGCCTATCCTGAGTGTTATTCGGGCCCGGGAGACTGATAAGAGTTGCGTTTTCCCCCTCCTTTTTCCTCCTTTTCTCCTCCTCCTCCACCTCCTCAGTGGCGTCAGTTCAGCAAAAGCTAAGGTATGGCTACATGACTGGTGTCTTGAAAATAGCCGATCTACAAGCTCACAACGCGTTGCATCGCCATGTGTTGTTTTCTACTTATTTCTACATTACAGGATTGATACTTTTACTAAGGTAAAACATCAGAGTACCTTTTTCCAGCGCTGCTTTACTGCTGAGCAGTAAAACAGAACAAGAAACAGAAACAGTCTAATGGAGGGCTTTAGCCTGAGCCCTGGGTACAGCACAGCAGAGCTTAGGGAAGGCTGGATGGGAATATGTGTTTATTTGCATGTACCTCTGTGTGTGCGTTTGCATTCTACCGCGCAGCTTGCAAGTGACCGCATCTCACAAAAGCCAAAAGGTTCATACCGCTACACGGCTGGCATATAGTGGTCTGGGCTCCTAGTAGGCTCCAAAGTAGCCTTTGCTACAGCCTTTGCAGAATGTCACTCCCCCCCATTTTCTGTCAACGTACTATCCTATCAATAAAGACATAAAAAAAATCCCAAATGTATTTTTGACTGTGGGGGAGTGAACCCACAAAAAAGAATGTCATGGCATGGCGTGTAAGGACCTCGGTTCAGGTGAGGACAACGAGGGCAGGAGGGGACGGGTTCCCTAGAGAGAGGGTGCACGGGGGACACAACGTGACCTCAGGGTGAGAAGCAGATGTTTCCTTCAAACAGCTGCCGTGTGACCATGCAGGTTATCAGCGATCAATGAAGTATTGACAGAACCCCGGGGGAATGAATGACGGGAGCATCTGAGAGCTTTGATGTTCCATCGGTCGCTTTGCTTGCACAGTGACTGGTGGCACAGTAAGGCCAAGGAAACCTGTGGTCTCTCAGTGGTCAGGGGACTTGAGGGGGTTCCAGGTGGTCCCCGGCTAAATGATGGAGAGTTGAGTGACCAAATGGACCCTTATATGTCTTTAACTCTTGAGAGTTAAATGATTGTTTTAATATATCGTCACTGTCGGGCAGAAACCTCGTATCTCCAAGTTTCAAATGTGTAATTTTTTTTTCTCGCAAAGTACAGCCCTGCTTCGTCATACAAGGCCGTCGCACAACACGGTGCGAGGCGTTGTGTGCATGTAGATCGGCGGTTTCACTAGTTTAAATCATTTTTAAAATGATAAATGCTAAAGGAACAGTTTTGGACATACCTTACAAGGTTTTCACCTTGTAAGGTATATCAACAACGACGATATGCATTTTAACATCTGCATTACTCACTGCAAAATATTCTACATTTGTGTCTGAGAGGCTAAATCTCATCAAATGGTGGTCCGTGGCTCAAATGCCCAATAAATAACAGACTTTGATATGAAAAAGGTTGAAAACCACAGATTTATAGCAAGAGCAACACTGTTCTGCAGTGTGTCGTGTCGTGTGTGTGTGCGCACACACCGATTGACCTACCATCCTTACCCCACTTCTTTTGCTGCCATGTCAACCTATTGATTTTGCAAAGTGAGCAGAAAAGGGGTCTTTACTTAGAACACTCCAAAGGTCACACAGGCTGGGGTTGAGTGACTTGGGTCTGAACAACTGCCAGAATAGTGCTGAGAACAGCAGTTCTGTTTGCTCGGCGACACAGCGAGTACAAAGCGAGACTCGCGGTTCAAATGGTACGTGGAAATCTGCCTCAGTGCTCGCTCGACGTGAAAACACTGCATATCGGCGGGGTGTGTATGTGTACGACGTATGCGGAGAACTAGACAAGTTGTCCTGATGAAGTAATCCCTACGCCTTCAAAGTGCTTCGAGCAGAATAATATTAACAAAATTAATTCTTTGCAAATATTGTGACTGCGTTATATGAAAACACACAAAGCTCCTTTTTAGCTGGTAAAGACTTGACAGCAATCTTTTCCCAGCACCTGCATACAGTATGCACCTGGGGGATCAAACGCTGCACGCACATGCACACACTCATACACACGCGCACATACACACACACACATTGCTCTCACTGTGAGAACTCTTGCTGCCCGGTACCCCCTAGTCCACTGGTTCCCAAACCTTTTAGCTCGAGACCCAAAAGAGAAATTTACGCGGGACCCAAACTAGTGAAAACAGCCGATCTAGAAGCTCACAACGCAGCTATTTTCACTACTTCTTAAACATTTGTTTGGAATTTCATCGATTTATTAATCAAATTATTTTAATTCATGAAAATGCTATATTTTTGGGGATAGTTTTTTTTTATTATGTTTTGAAATGAACAATAATTCTAAACAAAATGTAGGGAACAAAAAATAAAAGGACCCATAAAAATGTGTCCGTGGGTTCCAACCCACTGTTTGGGAACCAGTGCCCTACTCCTCTATCCACCCCTCCCTCCATGCTATGCAGACAGGTGTGTGGGTGGTGTACTTACCCACTACGTCCAGGGTGTAGGTGTGGTTGATGGCCCCGTACTGGTTCTCCACCAGGCAGGTGTAGTTGCCCTTGTCCGACGGCACCACGCTCTCCATGATCAGAGTCCAGTGCTGGCTCCGCACCTGGAAAACACGGGAGAGACCAACACACGCTGGTGTTAAGTGACGTCAAAGAGACACGCACGCACGCACGCACGCACACGCACACACACACACACACACACACACACACACACACACACACACACACTTATGATTCTATACACGTTGACAGTAAGCAGTGATGAGGGGTGGGAGAGGAAAATATGGCGAACAAGTCATTTTTTGTTTGGTTGTGCTCGGATGTTGCGCTCTGAAAATAGACAAGTAGACAAATGGACATCTACAAGATCGTCTGTTTTCAGAGTGCAACACCCGAGCGCAAACCAAGCATAAAATGAACTGTCTTTTGGTCCCACTGGATCTCTTCTCGACTAGTCCCTCCCTAACATTTTAGTCTAGTTTTCATTTGTTGACGAAATGCATTTAGTTTTCTTCAGTGGAAAAAAAGGTAGTCGACAAACACTTTCCATTATAGTTTTAGTGGACGAAATCAACACTGCAGGAGGGGTGGGTGGGGTGGGGGGGGGGGGGTTAGTTGGTTGGGATTGAAAGATGAGCGCTGAGGCGGCGTTCACACTGCAAAACAATATTAAAGCTGATGACAGGCTGATTCCCATGGAATGTCTGTGCCTTCTTATAGGCCTGCAGCTCACCTTGACCGCTGGGAAAATATTACAGTAACCCACTGATCTAGAGCTTTTCAATGCTTTGAAGAGAGCAACTCTGTTGCAATTCTTTCTACGGATGGCTGAACCTGGGTAAAATAACATTTAGAAGTAATGATTTGCATTTGTTTTAAGCACATTAACTATGGCGTCCGTATTTCTGGGCAAATGTGAAAACGTTTTCAAATTGTTTAACTTATAAAAGTTCAACAGGCTTCGCGCCGTGGTTCATTGTGAGCTTGTAGATTGGCTATTTGCCATTGGCTATTTGCCATTTGTCGTACAACAAAGCATATCCAGCCTTTGCGCACACGCGCACACACACACACACACTTTCACTAGTTTGGGTCCCGGGGCAAAGGTCAAATGTCTCTTTTGGGTCATGAGCTAAAAAGTTTGGGAACCACTGGTTTACATATAGTGCCACGAAAAGTAAGTTTTATTACATTGCTTTGAAACATTTACGTTGCTCTTCCCATTGTACTGTTCATCATTGCATGTGGCAAACTCTACCCCACTACAAGTGGTTGAAACACACAAAATGTTTTTTTAACAAATCGTTTTGAGACACATAGCCTTAGCCTATGGAATTCCCAGGTGTGAACCAACAATGGCCACCAGCACACACGGTGAAGCAAGACTGTTGCTACTGTTTGTGCATGGCAATACAAAAGACTGAAATTACCTCACAGGGTTGGGCACAGGTACCGCTTTTGTCCTGCATTTTGTTGACAACAAAACGTGCGGTTCTAAAGCGTATTTAACTGGTTGACTGACTGGCACATTGTCTGCTTCCCGCCACACTTTGTCGCACGTTTTACGTCTAAACAGTAATGAGCCTGCTGAAAGGCCAAGCACAGGGGCAATTAGCAGATATAATTCAACATAATCTGCTCCTGAATCCATTAACCGAGAGAGGCGGCTGGCAGGCGCTAAGCATCGCTCAATGATCTGTTAAACTTTTCATTTCATTCGTTTCACAACTGCCTTAATTAGCGATGCTGTTAACTGCTGCTAATGCTGTTCCATTCACTACCTGCTAGGTCTGGAATAAGCGAAGGTAATAATTTATATTAAATATTTCAACCGGCCTGTCTTATATGATCTATTCCAGTGGTTTTCAAACAGTGGTCCTTGAGGGGCGTTCCAGGTGGTCCCCAGCTAAATGATGGAGGGTTGGTAACCAAATGGACCCTTCAATTATGGTTAAACACCTGCATTACTTAATTTACAGTAAAGTCTACACAATTAGAAATGTTGAATAATTGTTATTTTGAACAATGTTTGCCTGTTACAGTATCTCTCCTATGGCACCACATCAAAACAGCATGGAATTGCGGAAAGAATCTTCACAAGAGAGGCTACATTTAATCAAATGGTGGTCCGTGGCTCAAATGCCACGGTCCATAAATAATGGACCTTGAAAAAAGCACTGACCTATACTTATGACATACGTATGACTACACATTTGGGCAAGGTTTCAGCCCGACCAGAGCCCCACTGAATAGTTCAAAAAGCATAAAACATAATGAAAAAGAATTAGTGAAGGCGCCTCTGTGGCCTGATGGCAGCATGCATACAACGTTTGGCGCAGATAAGGCCAGAGGTTTGTGAGGTTAGCTCCGGACACACGCACGCACGCACGCACACACACGCGCGCGCGCGCGCACGCTCGTGCACACACACACACACACACACACACACACACACACACACACACACACACACACACGACACAAACAGACAGACCCTGTCACAGACGGCTAGCCTCTTGCAGAGCCACGCCATAAAAAAAAAGAAAAAACCTCCAGTGCAAACAGACGTCACTGCGGAGGAATTCCTGACGTTCAGATTAACTGTAGCTCTTTTCGGGCATTTTGGTGCGCTGGAGGAAATAAAACAGTGGAGACTGGACCATACTTTCCCATGACATACCCAATCAGGTATTTTCAGAACAAATAAATCTGCAAAAATGTTTCACTTCCCCCAAATACAGATTGACTTTGGGTGAGAAGACGGCAGAGACATATACCTCTTGTTGGGTGCATTAGAGAAGAAAGATAAAATGCACTAATCTAAATGCCTGAATTACGACCTCAGACCCGACCTATGCTCTGGGACAAAATATAATGCTTGGGTGCTTCCATTATATAATTGTAGAATTAAGTACATATTTTGACTGTCGTTTGCCCATTGGTATTGTTTTGAGTGATTTGTTGATTATGCTGTTGCTTGGTTATGGTGAAATAGCAAACAGAGACCCAGCGTATTGCATGTTTGCAGAGAATAGCCTGGTCCCCCTGTTTAAACT
This sequence comes from Nannobrachium achirus, assembly GCF_963921795.1. Classification (NCBI taxonomy): domain Eukaryota; kingdom Metazoa; phylum Chordata; class Actinopteri; order Myctophiformes; family Myctophidae; genus Nannobrachium; species Nannobrachium achirus. The sequence continues at coordinate 21,104,222 of NC_137833.1, forward strand.
TTAACCAGCTCTGCAATAGCGTTATAGCGCGTAAAAATCACACATTTCATAACAATAGCCTTGCGCAGCGAGCTCTAGCCTATAAGAGCCTGTGGGACCAGTTCTCCGTGATTTGAGTTACCTCAGCATTCTGATCTCAACTCACTTCAACCCTGACTCTACCTTTTCTGTCTCGTTACGTTACTGTCTCGCTGCGTTTAACCCTTCAGCCTCATCCTCGGCTCCGTCTAATTGCCGCGGGCTCAAAGCCTTTTCAGGTTACAGTATTAGACTCTACTACCGGTGAACAATGGCTGAACAATCCCAATTTCACAGCAGGCAGCAGCCCTGCACTCCTCTAGTCTCCACCTCTACTGCCAGGTTTCCCAGTCAAGGGTGGAAGCAAAAAATAGCCTATCTACAAGCTCACAACGTGTCGCATCGCAAGTTAGTGTTGTAGCATCTGCTATTTTTGCAGGGTTTTTGTTCACTACAGTTTTTGTTTCGAACATTTTCACCTACGTCCAAAATAGGGACGCCAGGTTGAAAGTTGTTAAGCTCCAGGAATCTCTTTGCCCCAAAACAGCCAATCTACAAGCTCACAATGCATCACGTTGAGCTTGTAGATCGTCTATTTCCGCCGAATGTCCACCTACTATGACATGCCCAGAATAGGGACGCTAGGGTTCATGTGGTTAAGAGATTAATTAACCCTTTGTACTTTGCCATGATGCTTTTGAGGACCATGCTTCTAATGAGTGCAACTTTTAAAAACAATTCACAAATGCGCTGTACAGTTAAAACGCAGGCAGTTACCTAATATATCGTCTCTGTCGGGTGGAAACTTCATATGTCCAAAACTGTTACTAGTTTATTATCTACAAGCTAAGCTTTCAGTCTACACTCTCAAAACAAGCTTGTATATCAGCTACTTTTGCTACGTACTTTTGCGTGACACTGTAGTATGTTCAAATATAGGGCGTTAATATTACGAAAATAACACAAAAAAGAAAATATGGAGATAAGAGGTTTCTGCCTGAAGATATGTATGATGTGTCACTGTCTGTCCTCACCTTATAGCCTCCCATGCGGTCTTCTTGGCGAAACGGGCGGCTGTTCTTCAGCCAGCGTAACTTGGGCCGGGGGTTGCCTCCCGCGGCGCAGCGGAACTTGACGGTGTTGGCGGCCGGCACGGCGTGCAGCTTCTTCTCCATCTTGGCCGAGGAGGTCCAATATGGAGCGCCTGCAGAACAATGACACACACACACAGTGCTTGGGTCAGCACGGGAACGCTAAACATGTACTCCAGCATTAAGAGGTTTTGACTCAACTCGAGAACCTTGAGTCTGGATAAGGCAGATATACAAAGCGAGGACCAGGGGGAGAGTTATAGTGTGCACCAGTCCAAGGACTTTCTCAGCTACTAGCCAATTTCCATGCTGCTCGCAGTTGCAACGAAGCTTCCTTGAATCTTGAAATCCCACAGACTTCCCCCTCCCCCCTCCCCCCAATCCCCCATCTTGCCCTATCGTCTGCATAACACAGCACAGAGCACACGAAAACCACGCACGCTTCCCCTCCAGGCTCGGCAGGGTGTTGCAAAGGGAAAGGGGGAAAAAAATAACATGGGTTCAGAGGGGAGAATGTGCACGGGCGTTGCCAAGAGAGCTAACTAGACCATCACATTCAATTTAATCTCATTCCACTTAGCAGCTTTTTTTCACTTCCTCCCAATTAGCATAGCTCGTCTGTTTATCCGCCCGTCACTTGGCCAGATATGGATGGCGGGGGCGAAGGATACTTATCACCCTTTGGAAAATCATTATGAGCCGTCAGGGGAGGAAAATGAATGTCACGTTTCCCTAAGATGTAGGAATTTCAGAGCCCTGCATGCACACTGAGCACCAGATTACATCGGCTCCGAGGTCCTTATCTACTCCTAGCTTGTGCCCAATTCTATCACCTTCCCGTTTGTTTTACGTATGCCCGGCAGTACCCCTATGTCGATCTCTCGCTGAGCTGGATCCCTGCTCTTGCTCTCTCTCTCTGTCTGTCTCACACACACACACACACACACACACACACACACACACACACACACACACACACACACACACACACAGGGGCGTCACAAGGGGGGGAAAGGTTGGACTGAGTTACTAGGGCCCAAGGTGGAGGAGGGGCCTTCATTATTTTATACTTTAGCTATTGAAAAATAGCAGATATACAAGCTCACAGCACGGCACCGAGTGCCGCGCTGCGAGCTTGTAGATCTGCTATTTTTGAAAAGTCATGAAAATGTGTGCAAATCTTTGAATATATGTATTTTTTAAGCGAAAATGTTTTAACTCAAATTTTGTTTCTGGGGGGTCCCTGGAACTAAATATTTTGAGATGGGGGTCCGTGGCCAATTTACATATCGTTTTGGTGGTCCTTCACATGAAAAGGTTTGAGCACCACTGACATAGAAACATAGGTTTGTAAAAAAAAAACCTTAGAAGGATTTGAAATTTGTGAAAAAGACTTTTCACGATTTTTGGAAGCTCTAGGACAGGCATAATGCAGATCGACAAGCTCGCAACTGGGCACTCGGTGCTGCACTGTGAGCTTGTATAACTACTATTTTTCAATAGTTAAAGTACCCAGGGCCCAGAATTCGGTGCGACACCCCTGCACACACACACACACACACACACGCACGCACACACACACACACACACACACACACACACACACACACACACACACACACACACACACACACACACACACACACACACACACACACACACACACACACACACACACACACACACACACACACCCATCCGTTCCATCTGCACCTGGGAGCGTGATCGCTTAAGCAGATGGGGCTCGGAAGGGAAGAGAAACTGGGGAAAGTGAAAGAACAACAACGCCAACTGTCTCCCCCCCCAACCATCGCTTCCTCTCCGTGTAGCAGGAGGACAAGGAACTGAGGGAATATGGTGGAAATCCCACCGAAGGAACACCGCTACCTGTGAGCTGTGCTGCTCACGGTGTAGAAAGGAACACTTAACTGCCGTAGCCGTCCAAGTTAAGTTTCCGGCCCACCCTGGAAAATGTTGGTCTTTCACACGTGCGCGTGCCATCTCTGAGGCCTGATTTATAGAAGTTCCACAGTGTCCCAAACCGAGAATAGCATGCAGTGCGTTGTGAGCTTGTAGATTTACGCTATTTACACTTACACACTAACTTATGAAGACATTTTGCCTCTCTCTCTCTCTCTCTCTCTTTCTCTCTCTCTCTCTCACACACATACACACACACAAATACACACACACGCACCCACTCGCACGCACGCACACTAGGGCATTCGACAAATCAACTCAGTCGACTTCATTATACACAAGTCGACTCCCACCAGGGGAAAAAAAAAGTACCTTTGTATTATTTGAATCATTATTTTTGCTCCATGTGTGCATGAGGACAGCATTCAAACAGTATGATTTCTTATTGTCAAGGACAGAACGATCCTCTCCTTTTTCAATGGATGAACAGACAGTGCAGTCAAAGTATTCAAATAGTCGAATATTCGACAGGACTGGGTAAGCAAGTAAGCAAGAGAGGCGAACATTGTGAAAATAGCCGATCTCCATGCTCACAACGCCTCGCGTTGCGAGGCGTTGTGAGCATGGAGATCTGCTATTTTCACAATATTTATCTGCGGAACCGAGTCACATTAAATGTAATACCTACAATTCCAAGTGCTTGTCAGGGTGGGGGTCCCCAGTTCAAATATGTTTATTTTGGGGGTCACGGCCTAAAAAGGTTTGAGAACCATTGACAACTCATTCTTATGACTTCCTATCTAGCCAAGCTTTATAAATTATATATCTAACATATAATTCACCAAATGTCTGAGTGAGTGTCTGAGTGAGTGTCTGAAACAGCGTTTCTCCTCAGTGGCTGGAGCAATTGATCTGAAATCGCATCACCATTAGCATATGAACACACCTGACACAACTGTGAAGCCCTTTTTTCACTTTCACAAATCGTTTAATTGATATTAATTTATTAGTGAATTAATTTTTCCCATTGACTTATAATGGGAATCGCAAAAACTCACATTCAATATTTTTTTTCTCGCAAACCATAGGGGCTACAGTTACAAAACTCTGAGAGGAGATTTATAATGATATCAAGGATTAAATAAAAAATAACTTTGTCAGTTGGCCTCATGGTGGCGCTATAACAGTCCACTTTACGTTTCGGCCTGTAACTCTTGAACCGTAGGTCGGAAAATTAAAATTATTTTTTCCCTGGATTCCGTGGGTCGAGACGCATCTCCCGATATAGGCCACGCCCATTTGCGCCAGGCTAGATTTTCCGCCATCTTGAATTTTCTCCAAAACACACTTTTTGCTCCTTTTCCTACATATTTTCTTCAAATGTCACGAAAATGGGTACACATGATCTCTGAACCCATGCAATGAACATAGTCAAGGGATATTTTGATAGTCCATACCGTTCGTTCGTAACGGGCTTCCAAAGTTAGCGGGAGGGGCCCGTTTTGCAAACAATAGCCATAAATCACAAACAAAACGTCGAGTCAACACTGAATTTCTGCCACAGGTTGCGGGTGGCTTACTCAACGAATCCCCAGAAGCATTTCCAATTCCACCCGTAGAGGGCGTCACAAACGCGCAAAACGTAACCGTTTCGTTCCAAAACGCGTTTTTCAGGCGGACCGACCCTCTCAAAAAGAAACACAGACTACTCTGCGGATGGTCTCACGGTCCAAACCGCTGCACACACACACACACACACACACACACACACACACACACACACACATAGCCATTAAACGAAACGGGTATTTCTTACATTGATGCTCCTACATATTATCATGCAAGTAGCAGTTAAAGTTACTTTCCATCCCTCATATACCGTGTGCACAGTGCACATCCCATAACCCACACACTGCACATCATTTCGGAGCTCATATCTTTGAACGGGTAAGGACTAGTATATAAAAAAAAAAGGAATATTCGACTTCAGTGAACAATGTCGAATAGTGACTTTGATATTCGAATATTTGGTGAATGCCTTAACACACACACATACACGCCACCTCCTCCTCCTCCTAAACATTTCTCCCCGCCTGTACTGTAATCTGCATACTATCAGACCTCCCATCATGTACACCGGACAGGACAGGCATAGTTTGATAGTGAGCTCAGTAAACAGCGCTCTTCCTTCCGGAACAGAGATGCGCACGCTGCCGAGTGCTCCAGCTATAATTAGCTACGGCTCTCTCTCTCTTGCTCTTCTTCACTCTCGCTATCTACACCTCTCTTTTCCCTCCGCATCCTCCCCCCACCCGCCCGCCCGCATCCACTCTGGCTGTCATCACCAGCGGGTCCATTCACAACGAGCACAGACAGATTAAGTAAGGGGGACCGCCGGGCCCCGTCGTGAGACTGTCTCTCTCGGCGGGTGACCCCTTGACCCCAGACTGGCAGCTGGGTCAGGAGGATGAGGGCCGGCACATGAAAAGTGAGCGTCCGTTGTTTCCCATGCTCCCCTCATCCGGAGGGAGGGGGCAGCACTTCAAACAGCAGCCCCCTCCTCCTCCAACCCCTGTCCAGATGAGGCCAAACTACTCTCACCATCCAACCAACCAACCAACCCGCTAGGCTATAGAGCTTCCAGGAACCCCCCCCCCATCCTGGCCCCTGCAGCAGCCCTGTGTCCGGAACTCAGAGCTCACGGCTGTTTACGCTTAGATGGCCCGGGGTGAACTGAGGTTATCTAAGCCCAGCTCTCTGAGTCAAAAGCGTTTAGTCTAGATGGTCCCTTACGAGGTACAGGCTGAGTGTTTTCAAACTTTTTTGACTCAGGTCACTCCTGTAAAATACTTTTTTTTATCCACGGCGCCTCTGAATTACAATGTTATTTTTTTAGAATCTTATATCACACTGACACTCAAACTTTCAAATTACAACGTCTCCCCTTAACTCTGACAGTGTACAAATGGAACCAAATGGTTACATTTGTACCCTATCAGAGTTATAGACTTGTATGGGTCATCCACTTTGAGAAACACTGCTATATCATATTGCGCTTCATAAATATGCACATCTTTCTCCCCTACACGTCACACTCACAACGTGACACCTTGTGAGCTTGTAGATCTGCTATTTTTGGTGAAGAGAGTTGGGGTATAGATGAAAAAAGAACCCACCAAGTACAGTGCAAATCAGGTTTGTTTTACTAAGCATAGAGGGTCTAAAGACCTGTCCATACTTTGACCGAAACCAAACTTTTCGGTCAAAAGGTCTGGTTCGACTACAAAATGAAGACTTCTGAAAAGCATTAGACCAAATGAGCGTTTGGAAATTTGCACGTCGGAAAGTTCAACTCAACGAAACAATTCGGAGATACTATGGATAGGCCTTAAGTGCATGGTTAAACTTACTGAAGTGATATTGATGAATTCCAAATGTTATCAAAATTGTTCTGCGACACCTCTGGACGGGCATCAAGGCACCCTAGGGTGTCACGGCACCCACTTTGGGAGGTCCTGCAGTCTAATATTCTCCTGTGCAACAGTATGTGTTGTTATGTTTTGTTGTGCTGTTTGTTAAACGGGAGGTACACGGAGAGAACGTGTGAGATATACCAGGGTAAACAGCGATAAACATGAAGTCATCAATTGAAAGCAAAAAGCTCATATAACCGTGTGGTTGAATGATGTCATAACGCTACCACCCGTCCACCCACCCATTACCCCAACAAACAGCCTGGGTTTACGGATCCTTGCATGGAGCCTTCCCTGCCTCCTCTAATAACACTGCTGACGTGCTGACATTGTCCAAGCCGCTCCCCATGCAAAACTCTCTCTCCTCCCTGCTATTTTTATGAGGCCCACGTTGTTCAATCAAAAACACACAAAAAAAGGCTGGGAATTATTTTATACTTAAGCTATTGAAAAATAGCAGATCTATCTGCTGTTTTCTTTGAAATCCTGAAAATGTGTGCAAGTCTTTGAATATATGTATTTTTAAAGCGAACATTTGTAACTCAAATTTTGCTTCTGGGGGGTCCCTGGAACTAAATATTTTGAGATGGGGGGGGGGGTCCGTGGCCAAATACATAGCATTTTGGGGGTCCTTTGAGAACCACTTACATAGAAACACGTGTTTTTCAAAAACCTTAGAAGTATTTAGAAGACACAAAAATATTCAAAGACTTGCACAACAAACGTTCTGAATTTTTCCAAAAAAATAGCAGATCTACAAGCTCGCAGCGTATATCTGCTATTTTTTCAATAGCTATAAAGTATCAAATAATTCCAGTTCTTAACGGCTTAAATCAAAGCGCTTTCTTCTCAGCAGAGACTTAAAACTCAGTCTGTTTTTTGACGCCACAAGCATAAGGCTGCGTTCCCCACTCATAAGGCTCCCTCCCACGCCTCCCCCCCCCCCCATCACCCCCACCCCTCCTCGGCCTCGTGCCAGGGCTCGACGCTGTGCTCGTAGAGAAGAGCTGGTGCTGCTCCAACTGTCTCCCCCTCCCCTCTCTCCCCCCGTCCACCCAGCATTCCTTTCTCTCCCCCACACGTCCTCACCTTTCTTTTAATAATAATAACAATAATAATGATAACATCGTCACCATCTTGGGTTTGAATTTAAACTACTTTACTTTAAAGAAAAAGTGTGAGCGAGGACGGCGAGCCTTGTTTTGTTCTCGACAAGCTTTTTAGAGAACCATCAGAGTCATTACCCCCCTCCCCTCTCCCCATCCCCACCCCACCCCCGCTGCAATTCCGCCTCCTTGCCAAGTCCCACCCGCTTCATTTAATGGATTTCAGGCAATTACAGTCAGCCCCAAACTGGAGGGCGACTCGCAGCGAGACGCGGTGTGTGCGTGTGGAGAATTTTAACAAGATGAGGAAGCCCTCGTCTTCATTTCAGCACAATTTTGGTTAGTGCGTGCGAGCTTGCGTGTGTGCGTGCGTGCGTGTGAGTGTGAGTGTGTGCACGCGCATGCATGCGTAAATAAACTCTAACTCAGACACATGCATATGCATACAAATAATTATACTGCAGGAAAGGCACTCTCTCACACACACACACACACACACGCGTGCGCACGTGCGCACACACACACACAGGCCCATGGGGTGGGTAACTGGGTCCAGATGGGTGTCTTTCATAACGGATGAGCCCAGCTGACTGGCTGGCTGGCTCCATGAGGCCTGACTACCTGAGAGACACTGGCTAAAAGAATGTAAGGAATTCACCTTCCCTGGAGCGCACACACACACACACACACACACACACACACATGCACACACACATGCACACAGCACACACACACGCTTGCATGCACGCGCACGCACACAAACGCACACACACACACACACACACATGCACACAGCACACACACACGCTTGCAGGCACGCGCACGCACACAAACGCACACACACATTACTGTACAACTTGTGAGCACATCGACATTTTAGGCCGAATAAAACAATGTTTAAGAAGTAGTAAAACACTCAGAAAATATTCCTGGACCACAAAACAACCTTTGCTCTTGTGACAATCAGGAAAACGGTCCTCACAACATCGATGTACCAAATTCTATTCGAATATCAAAGTCACTATTCGACGTTGTTCACCGAAATCGAATATTAGTTATTTTTTATTTAAAAAATATATAGTTTATAAAGCTTGGCTAGATAGGAAGTCATAAGAATGAGTTGTCAATGCCCCTGGTGGATGAATTTGTTAATGCTCTATACCAGGGGTTCTCAAACCTTTTTAGGCTGTGACCCCCAAAATAAACATATTTGAACTGGGGACCCCCACCCTGACAAGCACTTGGAATTGTAGGTATTACATTTGACTCGGTTCCACAGATAAATATTGTGAAAATAGCAGATCTACATGCTCACGTTGTGAGCATGTAGATCGGCTATTTTCACAATGTTTGCCTCTTGCTTACTTAATATTTGACAGTTTGGCCAGTCCTGTCGAATATTCGACTATTCGAATACTTTGAGGTCGAATAATTCGAACACTAAAAATCACTATTCGTGAATGCCCTACCATACACAGCACACAAAAACCACCACCCACACAACCACACGCTCCCAGCTCCTCAGAGCATAGGTCCAGACAGGAATGCTACGGTATAGCACAGCAGCAATGTGAGTAGAGCAGGGATAGAGCTAATACAAGTCTGGATGGAGGGGTGAATCTCTGGCCCGTTGCACAGCTGCCTTCTCCCCCCTCGTCCCAGGAGAACCCCCCTCCCCTCCACACACACACACACAATCGTATTCACAATCACCATGTCTTTACTGCGCTAATAAACACTGACAAAGCTAAGGAGATTACTCTGATTCGGGGATTAAAAGCCTTGTGGAAGTCTTTTGACCGGGTTGTTTGGCGAAGGCATTCCGTTATGATGTTTTGACGTGCTATTAGGGAACCACAGCTACAGGAGGAAGTGATAGTGGGGGGAGATAAAACAATCCCTCTCCAACGGGGCGAAAACTCCTAACGTCTGTCCGTCTGTCCGTGGACTGAAACGTTTCCTAGACAGTCGAGGCTGGCAGATGGCGCTCCTGTGCCCCCACATCCAGTAGCACAGTGGTTCTCAACCTTTTCAGGCCGTGACCCCCAAAATAATCATATTTTAACTTGGGGACCCCCTACCCTGACGAGCACTAAGAGTTGACGCATTACATTTTGTACAAGACGGTTCTATTGTGAGAATAGCCGATCTACATGCTCACAACGCCTCATTGTGAGCATGTAGATCAGCTATTTTCACAATTTCTGCCTCTAATATTTGACAATTTGGCCAATGTTTAATTTGTAATTTTAGATGTTAGAAGATGTATTAAAAAGTCCTTAGATGTGTCACTTTAGAAATGTGCATATACATTCTATACACTTAAACCGTATGTTGTTTTGTTTACTGTTGAGAGAGAAAACAATGTTGCACATTTAGTTAATCATCTGGGGACCCCCTAAAATAATTTGGGGACCCCCCTGGGGGTCCCGACCCACAGGTTGAGAAACACTGCAGTAGCAGACCGACCTTTGCTTTGTTTTGTTTTTCGTTTCGTTTTAGCGTCTCAAAGTTTAGGTGCCTCGATCAAGGGCAACTTGGGGATGGCTAGCGATAAGAGAGGAGGGCGTCAAGCTTCATTTACGACATTCCATCGCATGCCGGCGATGCCTGCCAACAAGAACCGATTCTCAAGCTTGTTGCGATTTGACACGTTGCCCTGCTTTGCTCCATACATGTGGCGAAGGGTTGGAGGCGGTAACCGCCGTACCGCTGTACCGCGGTATACCGAGGTCTACCGCGGTGTCAGTGTGCTTACCGCGGTAAAAAGACAAAAAAAAAAGTCTATTTTTTATTGGAAAACAAGCGAGTTTTAAAACGGGGGAGAAGCGAGGACCGCATGCGCTCCATGCCGCTCTGCTCTGGGCCGTGTACCACACGTTGGAAGCCACATACGTCACTCAGTCACAGACCCTGCACACAGTGCACATGCAGGGCAGGAGAGTAGAGTACGGAGCACAACTCTTATGACGGAGCAGCAAACTTTCTCTGTAATCCACTCGACACAAGGATGTTAATACATATCTTGTGTTGTGGCATATATTTTTTTATTCATACGGATTACTGGCGGAGCGCGGGCCGCGTGGACTAAAACCGAAAATTAAACTATTTTACTTTTTACACCGCGTCGCACGTTGTGCCCGTCCGGCGCGTCGGCGATTTTATAACCTTTTCTGTCAAGTCTTGTAACTAAAACCTGTAAATAGCAGCACTCAATCACTGCGATTTGAGAGTTGAGACGTAACGTGAGTTTACAGAATCACTGTACACGATCTGACTACCCGTCCTCCTCTGGTTTGTTCACACAGCTGTTTGTGTCTGAAAAGCCCAAGTAGCTAGCCTACGTTACTATGGTAACCCGACAGTGCAGATCTAAAAGCTCAGAACGCGTCGCGGATGCGATGTGTTGTGAGCTTGTAGATCTGCTCCTTTGAAAGCCATACCCGCTGTGCTGTTCGGAGAAGTATAACTCGGGCAGTCAGGCTGTGGAGCTATACTCTATGCTGTGGAGAGGCGACTTTTGGGAAGATGATTGCAATATTTTGGCTTATCGCCGAACCTTAATTAATAGATACGGGGGTGCGGTAATTACCGCAGTACCGACGGTAAATGGGAAGACGGTAATCGCGGTAACAAAATGTCCATACCGCCCCAGGCCTAGTGGCGATAGTCATGCGTCTTTTCGTCAGCACATAATACTCACTTATCTGTTCTCCGTCCGCCCCCGTGTCCTCGGACCTCTCGGTGTCATCTTCATCGTCCCCCGACGAGATGGCATCTGCACAGAGCAACCAAGGGTTACTGCCACCTCTTTACGCTTCAGTCTGATTTAAGCTCAGCTTGTACGCCGGTGTCCCGCATTGAAAGTAGCAGATCTACAAGCATCGCAACGTGTCGCGTAATCTGCTATTGTCTACGTGGGACACCATCGTACGATGGAGAGTATATTAGGTATTATACTCACTGACGAAGACATTCTCTCTCTCTCTCTCTCTCTCTCTCACACACACAAACACAGACCTTTGGGTGGAATGCACTGCAAAACACTGAGTGTTCGTTTAACTCAAATGTGGACTCGTACACATCAAGTAAGCAATTTTACACTCATGGAGTCACTCATGAGCACAAGAATTACTACTGTGTACTGACATGTTTCATGATGTGAGCGTAATCCCATCTCCAGTTTAAATCAAGCTTCCTCCACTTTGATGTTTGGTTAACAATGTAAACACTCACAACCCCACTTAAAAAAAGAACCAAAGTCATTCAGTCTAGACCAGGGATGTGCATGATCAAACAATCTAGTGTTCTTGGGATGGATATTTCTGTTGTTAAACCATTCATTATAAAACAAAAGGGGGTGGGGGGAGTTATACTAACTCAATTTTGATATTGGAGACTGTCAAGAAAAATCTATTCAAACTCATTCATCCCTGGCCAGACTATCATCACAAACATAGTCTGTCTGGTGTACAACCCTCCCTGTCCACACATACATGTCGTCACTGTCGGGCAGAAACCCTGTATCTCCAAGTTTCAAATATGTACGTTTTTTCATAAAGTAAAGCCCTGCTTCACCATACAAGACTGTTGCACAAAACTAGAGGAAATAGCCGAACTAGATCGGCTATTTCCACAATTTTAAATCATTTTTAAAATGATAAATGCAAATCGAACGGTTTTGGACATGTACAAGGTTTCCAACCCGACAACGACGATGTGTAATGAGTGCTCCATGACTACCTCACAAGTTCACAACACACAACACACAACACACACACACACACACACACAACACACACACACACACACACACACACACACACAAACAGAGCGTACTATCCGCTCAGTAGGGCGGAGGGCGGAAAACCTGCTGCCTCTCTGTCTCTTCCTCCAACTAGTGGCGTCAGAGATAATCGATTCAGCAACGCATCGCAATTCAATTCAGTACAGCAACGTGACATAGTCGAAGCCTGAATATAATTATATATAATTATAATACTGTATATTATAGAAAGTAGATATATTTAAATTCTAAATAATATATGTTGTTCAGTATATCTGACCGCTTGTACTGACTGATGAAAGTTTGCCATGTTGTGCAGTAATAGAAAATTGAATTTGTTACCTCGTGAGGGTAGTGCCAACGCACACCTCCACCTCCAACTGTCACCGTAGCCCTACCCTGACAGCTACTGTACCACACTCCCTGTCCCTAACCCTGGACTGGTGTCCTATACCCTGACACCTACTGTACCACACTCCCTGTCCCTAACCCTGGACCGGTGTCCTCAGGGGCGTCACACCAAATTCTGGGCCCTGGGTACAAGGATTCACTGCGGGCCCCCCATGAATGTTAACTATTGAAAAATAGCAGATATACAAGCTCACAGCGCGGCACCGAGTGCCGCGCTGCGAGCTTGTATATCTGCTATTTTTGAAAAATCGTGAAAATGTGTGCAAGAAACCTATGTCAAGGACCCCCAAGATGATATGTATTTGGCCACGGACCCCCGATCTCAAAATATTTAGTTCCAGGGACCCCCAGAAGCAAAATTTGAGTTAGAAATGTTCGCTTAAAAAATACATATATTCAAAGGTTTTCACACATTTTCACAACTTTTCAAAAATAGCAGATCTACAAGCTCGCAGTGCGGCACTCGGTGCCGCGCTGTGAGCTTGTATATCTGCTATTTTTCAATAGCTAAAGTTACCAGGGCCCCTCCACCTTGGGCCCCAGTAAACTCAATCCCAGTTTCCTACCCCTTGTGACGCCCCTGGGTGTCCTACCCTGACAGCTACCTACCGACGCTCCTCCCTGTCCCTGTCCTGGTGTCCCTGACTCACCTGTGACATTGACTATGAAGCAGACCGTGTCCCTGCCCACGCTGGTGCAGGCGTACAGGCCAGAGTCCTTATGCGTGGCGTCGCGGATCAGCAGCACCTCCTGCTCGATCAGCGTGCGGTTGTTGGCGCCCAGAGAGCTGCCGTCCTTGGTCCACGTGATGGTCCCCGCGGCGGGCAGCGGGCAGCTCAGCTTCAGCAGCTCCCCCGGGTGGACAGAGCACACCGTGGGCTTAGAGATTTGGTATTTGTTGGGCACCTCTGCAGAGCGGGGGGGGAGGGGGGGATCGGGTCAAGGGTTGGAAGGAAGGAGTGAGGAAGAGAGGGAGGGAAAAGAGGAAGGGTGCGTGAAAAAGAAGGAGGGGAGGAGGACAGGCAAAAGAGAAAAAAAAGAGCCATAGTGTAAGAAAAATCACACCCGTGTGAACTGAGCAGTGGTCGTGGAGGCTGTGCAACAGCACTACTGGGTGGGTGCAGCGGGGTTAGTGTGCTTTACAATGCTGTAGTTTCTTCACACACTCTAATTTATTTGACCCTAAAACATTCAGTTTGTTAATAATAATAATAATACTTGACCACACATGCTGACCCACCCTTCCCCCCTGTGTGTGTGTGTGTGTGTGTGTGTGTGTGTGTGTGTGTGTGTGTGTGTGTGTGTGTGTGTGTGTGTGTGTGTGTGTGTGTGTGAGAACAACAGCGCCCCTCCCTTAACATGTGTGGTCAGAAAAGGTACTGCAGCCTTGAGGCTACATACAGACACGGACGGACGGCCGGACGGACGGCCGGACGGCCGGACGGCCGGACACACACACGGCCACGTATAGGAGACGGTGTGACCACCGCTCAAAAAGGAAACACCACATAACTCCCAAATGGATGCACTTCAATCAACGTAATGCAGGAGGAGTAATATAGAAGAGAGGAGGCCCAGACAGTACAATCCTCAGTGTTCATTTATCCAAAGGTAATATAAATGGACCCATGCATATATGGGCCCATTTAATTACATTTGTATACTCTCAGAGAGTTAACCACTTAAGTTGTATTATAATTCATTGTAAGACGAATAGTAAAAATAGCTGAACTACAAACTCACGCTTGCACATCTGCTATTTGAACTATTTCTGAACATTTTTGAAAATCTTTGAACATTTTCACCTATATGATGCCCAAAATAGGGACGCCAAGTGGTTAAATCAACACTCAGGAGTTCTGCGTTGCACTTTGTAAACCCGTCACACCAGGATGATGATGTCATGAACAGTTTCCCAGTCAAGTCGGAGACCCTCAAAATGAAACACCAGTGTCCAGTTAGCCGTGGAGTGCGTGTGATGTGATGCAGTGCACTTGTCTAAACAGCGAGTCTGGGCATGCAGTTACGGCCATAGCAGAGCGTGTGTGAGAAGGCAAACAAACAAATAAAACATTTTGGAACAATACCGAGCTGATAGATAGACAGTTCCTCCTCCCCTTCAGCAGAGATGCCAAGCAATCAGCGTGTGTGTGTGTGTGTGTCCATGCGTGTGTGTGTGTGTGTGTGTGTGTGTGTGTGTGTGTGTGTGTGTGTGTGTGTGTGTGTGCGCAGGGCTTGACATTACGTTTTTGAGGCACTTTTCCCATGAAGTACATTTCCCATTCACTTGTCTGACATTTCACAGTAATGTCTTTCTTAAATGCATCCATAGGAGTCAGACATTGAAATAGAATGAATAACAAAAGACCCTCCTTGCTCCCTCCACCCTCCACTCCATAGTATGGGCAGTCCATAGTCTGCATATACAGCACAAAGCTGCCAGGAGCGTCACAGAAAAAGTGAAACCAAGAGCCACTTGTCCAACAAACAAGTACATTTTTAATGAACTTGTCCGGAAAGAAATATTACTTGTCCCGGACAACGGGACAAACCTTAATGTCATGCCCTGCGTGCGTGCACGTGTGTGTGTGTGCGCACGTGTGTGTGTGTGTGTGTGTGTGTGTGTGTGTGTGTGTGTGTGTGTGTGTGTGTGTGTGTGTGTGCAGAACAGGCAGATTTCCGCCCCGGAAAAAAAGAAAAAAACGAAACAGATAAAAACTCCAGTCATCTGCCCATCAGAGAGGAAAACGGCCAGAAAGGTCCAAAACGGAAGCGGTTACAAGAAGGGGAAGGGAGGGGAGGGGAAGGGGGGATGTACGCGTTCTTCTTTGCTGTTCACGTTTTCTTTCCTTTCTTTTTCTTCTCCCCCAGTTTTTGACAGTGTGCCTAAGCTCCGAAGACCTTGACCGGAGTTTTAGCCTGACTCTTCTGTTTTCCATCTCTCCTTCTCTCTCTCCTTCTCTCTCTCTCTCTCTCTCTCTCTCTCTCTCTCTCT
>NC_137833.1:21125021-21222521 GCF_963921795.1 Nannobrachium achirus
AGGTGTGAGATTGCGCGGTGGAGTGACAAGGCGTTTTCTGGTGCATCAGCCAAGACAAATAACAGTCTATTCAGCCAGTGCGTACACACACACACACACACACACACACACACACACACACACACACACACACACACTAACGCCAACTAACGGCGGGGTAATAAACGTCTTTATGTGAAGAAGGTCTATTCAGGCTAAGTGCCCTGGTCACACCGAGACAGACAGACACACAACTGCATTGGTTTCGCGGGATGAGTTCAGTGCCATTGCCATAGGCACACGGAGGCACATGGACACTCACGTACACACGTACCCACACACAAACTCACACCATGTCATTAACAAGCCAGCTGACAGTTTTATACTTTTACAACCAGAACCCCACTGTGTAGATACAACAATGTTACACATATAGCTACGTAATAAGCCCAATAGCTCTTGACAATCTGTCATCTACGCACACATGCACGCACGCACACGCACACGCGCGCGCGCACACGCACACGCACACACACACACACACACACACACACACACACACACACACACACACACACACATGCACAACATACACTGTGTTCAACTATCTTAATTAGCCAATAGCCACCCAGTCATGGTAACAGGTGGGGAAGTAACGTATGCTCTGGTTTACTCCAACAGACATACAAACATTTTAGGTAGAGGACGGTGCACAAAGGAAACCTTTACACAAGAAAGGAATTAGTTCATATTGTGCCTTTCTGTGACCATGATCCTGTCTTATGGCAGTGGTTCTCAACCTGTGGGTCGGGACCCCCAGGGGGGTCCCCAAATTATTTTGGGGGGGTCCCCAGATGATTAACTTAATGTGCAACATTGTTTTCTCACTCAACAGTAAACAAACCAACATAAAGTTTAAGTGTATAGAGGGTATATGCACATTTCTTAAGTGACAATTTAAGGACTTTATAATCTAAAATGGCAAATTAAACATTGGCCAAATTGTCAAATATTAGAGGCAAGAAATTGTGAAAATAGTCGATCTACATGCTCACAACGCCTCGCAGCGCGAGGCGAGGCGTTGTGAGCATGTAGATCTGCTATTTTCACAATAGTACCGTGTTATAAAAAATGTAATGCCTCAACTCTTAGTGCTCTGGGTGGGGGGGTCCCCGGTTAAAATCTGATTATTTTGGGGGTCCTGGCCTGAAAAGGTTGAGAACCACTGTCTTATGGGATCTTCACACAGTAAAATACTCCATTTGTACCTCATAGAAGTGCACCCTTACGGTCCATCTGGTTGCATTCTGCACACTCTGAGTTAAATCAACACACAAGGTCTTGTTGCTATTAAGCTTTCTTAAGGGCCTCACAGATGAGAGGCCGATGTTGGGTCAGATCAGATCTCGTGCCCGGGGTTTATCGGTGTTCATTTCAAACGACAGCGATCCTCTGTCTTGCGACCGGGCCCGGTATATCCCGCTGTGCCAAGTGAAATATCTCAGACCATTACAAATGAGACCGACGTCTCGCGATTCTAGCCACCCACGATCTCGGGGGGGTGGTGCCATGAGAGACGTGACTAGATGAAGATTCCGCCCCCTCAAGAGGGATAAAATCAAGAGTGTTTTTCTCTCTCTCTCTTCACGTCAGTTTAATTGCCATTTGTTTAATGTTTTGACAATGAGGGTGTTACAGGTGATCCCCAGCTTAATGATGGAGACCAAATGGTAACCAAAAGGACTATTATTTATACTAAAGGGAATCTTTCTCCAAAATAATCAATTAGGCCTACCGCATGCCAGCAAAGTCAACGAGCCAACGACCCAATTAGCGCAGAAGTCCTGCAGCTGCGGTGTTCTGACTCGCTATGCTCCAAAATCCATTTTATTACCTAATTAAATATTAAAACAGCGAAATTAAACAAATATATTCGCTATAGTCTATAACAAAGAGTCTCTCTCTCTCTCTCTCTCTCTCTCTCTCTCTCTGTCTGTGCCATATTTGTAGCTAATAATGCAGTATTGATACTTTTACTTAAGTAAAGAATGGGAGTATACTTTTTCCATCACTGCGCAAATTAGACTACAGAGGCGCACATGGGTATGGTATAACGTACCTTGATTAGGCCTACAGGAGAAAATAATAAAATGTACTTCTTAAAATGAATTCATCATGCTTGTGCTTGTTGCTAAAAAGTAGGTATTGGCAACATGACTAGTGTATCGCATGCATGCCATGTTACCATACCTTAGCATTTGCAGAACTGACGCTGCTGGCAGCCGGAGGAGGAGGAGGACATTATGAGCGAGTGTGCAGGCCTATTCGTGGACTCTTTTTATTCTGACTTTGGTTGGTGTTATTACTGTTATGTTGATATGATTGATCTGAACCAAGCTGGACCCAGTGGATTATGTAGGCTAGTCTACAAGGAAGCACGTTGGCTGTCTCACCCTGTCTGTCTGTCACAGCAATGGATTAATTGGTAGAAGTTGGTGTTACATTCTTCTTTCGTTTATCATCGTCCTTTGCACACAAGTGATAACTGCGCCATCATGACAAAACATTATAAAAACAAAGGTAGGTTGGTAGTCTTCTAGGTAGGCTACTGTGCGCACACTGGCCGCTGCTCACTTTATAGATATTATAATTATATATTCAGTTATGTTTTTGGCAAGCGAGACGCGAGATGTGATGCGCATCCAGCAAGACACGGCTGAGAGTGTCGCATGATCTCCAATATCATTGATTGACCAGTGTCCACTCCTAAAAAGCATCAACCAGCATTTTAACGGCAACCAGCCAGACATTAAACAGACGAGCTTAATCAGCTAATAGCAATTATGAATGTCCAAACCTCGCCGTTGTGGGCGTGCAGTCGCAGAAAAAAAAAAGTTTAACCTCTCGCTTTTTTTTTTTACTGTCCCACCAACATCCAAGCATATAGAATAGGGACAGGCCTAGGTTCCTCAATATCATTTAGCTGGGGACCCCCTGGAACTCCCCAAGGACTGGCGGTCCTCTTTGAGGACCAATGAACAAACTGACAGAACGAGAGGCGCAATGCCTGCAGCCCGCGCGTAAAAGTAAAAAAAAAAAGGAATGCAATGGAATGTCTCTGACTTTGAGTATTACATTAGGCCTATATGAATAAGATATTATATATAGGGTGTCTGTCTGTCAAGTTGCACAAGGTCAATTTAGAGCCCTTATAATACACGGATAGAACAGCACTGCCCTAGCCAAATCTGCGCAGCAAAAAAAAAGACACTGCCTTGTTGCCAAATGACTGCGCAGAAGAAAAAAGAAGAAAGAACGCTATAGGCTATAACGTTTTTGAACAAGTGATTACAACAAGGGAGAGAGTAGGCTAAAGTAAAAAGTAAGTAGGCCTAGGCTAATAATAATAATAAAAGTGTAGGCTGTGACAGAATAGCCTACACTCTGCGCAGCCTAAAAAGGGAGGAGCTGGCTTCATATAATCTGAAGCAATCCCGTGAGCTCATTCAGACGACAATAATTGTAAAGGATTCCTACCCGATGACCCGAAAATATCAAGCTTTTTTGATATTATCGTGAGTGCTCCCGACGAGTCCCGAGGTCATAAAAAAGCTAATTAACATAATCCGATCGTGTCGGGGTACTGTTCAAGCCCAAGACCGATTCCGGGGCCGACCAAACGATTTTCCCGGGGGGTCCTCCCGAAATCTGGTCGGGGATCCTCGGCCCCGGGATCGGCTCAATGTGAACGGGCCCTTAGGTTTCAAACAATAAGGGTCCAGCCATAACACCGTATTTACCCTGTGTTTATTTACACAGAAAGCTGTCTTTCAGCGTTTGTCCTTGAGCTGACCTTGCCATTTTTTGTAAAATATATAGTTTGGCAGGCCGTTGAGGAATGCGCAGCCAAACGTCTGCTTTTGTCAGCTGCACTGGCATTAGCCTGCGTTCCAGTGTGCCTGGTGGTCAAACATAAATTCATCTCATTGCAATTTGTAGGTGCCTGAACAGGCCCCACAGCGGGAGAATGTTGTAACACACACGCACACAAACACACATTTACGCAAATACATGTGCACTACAAACCCCCCTGTGTTTCGCACCATTGTTATTCAGCTCAAGCTCAGAGTATTTTAATCACAGTGCAAACGGAGAGTGCCTGGACAAGGTAAACACTCCCATAGATACTACGGTGGCTGTGCCGACAACAATGGGGCTGTTGTGAGGGGGCCTTTCACCGGCGCGCTCACTCTACTCCTACTGTTACACTAAACACAGGTAAACAAACTAGCAAGGCCACCAGGGGTGCAGGCTCTGCTCTTTATAGAGGCAACATTGATATGCAATCTGGGTGAATCTAGCTGAGGATCTACCACTCCCATACACAGGTAGTAGTGTGACCTAAAGCCGGAGGTTTTTCGAAAGCCGCGAGGCGGTGTCGTGCACCAAAAACAGAAGATCTATACGCGCTCACGATGCGAGATCTGTTCGTTTGGATGTGCGACGCGAAACGCAACCAAGTATAAATCACAGCAGTGGTCTTCAACAGGGGGTTCCTCAGAGTTACTACAGGGGGGCCGCCAAATATTTGTGTGATAGGATCATGTTTTTTACATTAACCACTTGAACCTAGCATCCTTATTCTGACTCGAACATTAGCCAAAAATAGCAGATCTACAAGCTTATAATAGCTTGAGCTGCGAGGCGTTGTAAGCTTGTAGATCTCTATTTTCGGCAAAGAGTTTTGGTGTAGAGGAGAAAATGAGTAGACTAAGTACAGAGTGAAAACTCAAGTTTATAAGTAATGACGGTTCAAGCGGTTAAATATCTGAAAACACAAATTGACATGAATCCAAAATGCACTGATGATTGTGCTGTCAAACAATGAAACCATATAGAATCTATGAAAAGGTTGTGGGGGTCCCTGCTTCATATCTCTCTCAACTAAGGGGTCCTTGGCCTGAAAACGTTGAAGACCCCTGAATCACAGGCATAGGCTGCAGCGCGCCTGATGGGGCAGGTCAGAGAGGTTTAGGGGAGGTAAA
This sequence comes from Nannobrachium achirus, assembly GCF_963921795.1. Classification (NCBI taxonomy): domain Eukaryota; kingdom Metazoa; phylum Chordata; class Actinopteri; order Myctophiformes; family Myctophidae; genus Nannobrachium; species Nannobrachium achirus. The sequence continues at coordinate 21,130,046 of NC_137833.1, forward strand.
GATCCCCCCTTCCCCCCCAACACCTCGGCAGAGGTCATTAGGACATGCCATACATTCTGCTGTCTCCAGCCTCGCCACATGACCATCACAACGGCACTTGGAGGGGTAGCGTTCTTAGTACAGCTAACGCAAGCTCCAAGCGCTGACCCCGGTGGCACAGACCCGAGAACAGCGGTAAAGAAGAGAACGTCTGGCTGGGCCCGGGTCTGTTAGGGTGCAGGGGGAAACCCATCGGGGATCAGATAAGCAGGTCCAGGGTTCAGCCCCGCTGATCCCCTCATCATGTGACCCACAGGTCTAGCCACTTAATCCTTAGAGTCACATGACTTCCCCCCACTCTCCTGGCTCTGGGTAATCTCTCCATCTAAAGGAGAAGTCAAATATGTGCAAATCCTCTTAGAACTTTCCTTGGGATTGGGTAACTCTGGAAAACTCTCCCTCTCCCCCCTTCTTCCTCCCTGCACTGTTTTCTCTGTGGTTATGTAGCGTAGCGTCCAGGGGTCTTCTTGGGGTTTCGCTTCTGGACTGAGCAGCTTTGGAGCCAAGAGGTCTAAACTGAGATCAACAAAAACAACAACAGGAGAAAACACGAGGTGGGCCTGGTCGAGGCAAGAAGAGACCGACACCCGACCTCTGGGGCAAAAGGGCAAAGGAGTGTGTGTGTGTAGAGAGAGAGAGAGACAGTCTCGGGGGCTGCTTAAAAAAGTGATGCTCTCTGACCCAACTTGCAATTATCATGTTGATTAAAGCCTGGGAACAAAAGGCTTTGGAATGCGCCTTACTATCCATCACAAGTCACAACAGCTCTAATTAGCCGGCCTCTGACCAGACTCAGAGACTGGAGAGACCGAGGAGAAGCTTCACAAAATATAATAATCACCGCCTGTCAGTGCTATAGAGATTCTACTACACCATGCTCAAAGGTTTTCTTCCACAGCCACAAGTCATAGAGCAGATCTAGGTCAGGGGTCTTCAACAGGGGGTCCGGGACCCCTAGGAAGTCCTCAGAGTTACTACAGGGGTTCCTCCAAATCTTTGAGTGATAGAGTGATTTGAGTGATTTTTTTCTCCTTTTTTATTTGAACCCTAGCGTCCATATTCTGAGAACTTTAGCCAAAAATAGCAGATCTACAAGATCACAACGCCTCGCAGCTTGTAGATTGGCTATTTTCGGCAAAGAGGTTTGGTGTAGAGGGGGAAAAGAGCAGACCGAAAACACAAATTGACATGAATCCAAAATACACTGATGATTGTGCTGTCAAACAATTAAACTATATCGAATCTATGAACAGGTTGTGGGGGTCCCTGCTTCATCTCTCTCTCGACTAAGGGGTCCTTGGCCTGAAAACGTTAAAGACCCCTGATCTAGGTTACGAGCCAAAGAAACAATGTAAAACTCTTCTATATGAATCTCAGTCCACTCTTTCCTTCCCTCTCTCTCTTTGCTCCCTCTCAGTATTTCTTTCCACACAGAAAGATCCTTAGCTTAGTTTATTCAACTTATGGGTCCATTTGTATTATCACTAGGAAACTGGGGCATGTGAGGGATGCCAGTATAAACACCATCCCACCCTCTTTCACACAGGGCTAGGGTTATGGGGTCACGTCACGGGTTTGCTTTTCACACTCAGAAATAACGTAAACTACGATGAGCTCAAGACAAAAAATAGATACGTTAAATTATGCAGCAAGTTGTAAACCTACTCATCTCACTGTGTGGCAATCATTAGACTAGTTGGGTTGCATGCTTTAAAAAATAAATCTGCCGTCTATTTATTGAAGGAGAGGGGGGGGGGAGGGGGTCGTGAATTCCCTTCTCCACATTTGTTTGTTTTCCGTCTCGGCCTGAACAGGAGGGACGCGTTCCAAAGGGCAGGAGTCAGGACTATAGAATCGAGGGACGCAATGCCTCTCTCTCCCCCCATCTCTTATCGCCGCAAGGAAAACAGGATCAACAAATGTTTTTTTGTATCCCGCTTCTCCTCCAGTCCCTTCTCTCTCACTCAGGCACGTACATAGACATCAAAGGGGGCTTGAGCCCCTGCCCTTTTATCCGTCTGTAAAAAGTGCCCTCTCCAGACCATGAATGCAGTTTTTACTATGAAGAAAGAAACGCAAATGCCCCCCCCCCCCCCCTTTCCATGCCATACCCGAAGGCAGCATTCAAGAGAATTGCCTTGTCCAAACTCTCCTGAACTTGAACGCAGCATCTCATGTTGAAAGAATTGTCCTCTCCGTTTAGTTCAGTGTGGTATCACGCACCGGAAATAGCCGACCTCCAAGCTCACGACGCGTCGCGAGCTTGGAGGCCTGCTATTTTCAATATTTTCACCAAAAGCCCCTTTTAGAAATGGGTTATAGGGTTAGCCCCTCCCACTCTAACTTCCTCTGCACGTCCCTTCTCTCTCTCTCACTCCCTCCGTCCCTCGCCCCATGCACCTCTCATGCAGTCTCCGCTTGCTCACCTTCAGGTTCCAGAGTGGCCTCCTCCTCCTTGGCGGCGGTGAGGGGCGGCCGGGCCGCGCTGGCACTCAGCAGGGACAGCAGGACGGCGGCCAGCAGCCAGGCCCAGGAGGCCATGCCCTTAGTGGGAGCCAGCAGCAGCAGGGCCCTCCATGCCCCCCTCCTCCTTAGCCTCCCCCTGGACACTGATCCCATCTGAGGGGCACCGCCCAACCATCAACTGCAGCCTGCTCAGGCCCCTTTCACTCACTGGAATTCACCCAATCACCTGGGCTGGAGCAGGACGGTAGGGTAGCCCGAAAAAGAGAGGAGGAGGAGGAGGAGAAGAGGAAAGAAGAAGTGACGGTCGCGGCAGACATAAGTCGTGAAGTTCCGATGATGGAGAGGAGGCATGAATGAATGGGGGGAGAGAGAGAGAAGAAAAGATCAGTGAAATGCAATTATAAAACTATTTAATATAGGACACTCCTGCACAGACTTGCACTTTCATTTATTCTTACATGGCAATGAACTGAAGTACAAAGAGGAGAGAGAGAGAGAGAGAGAGAGAGAGAGAGAGAGAGAGAGAGAGAGAGGGGGGGGGGGGGGGGAGAGAGAAAGCATGGCCATGTTTCAAAATGCTGTCAAACAAGCCATGCCACAGACATACCGAAGCTGTGATGCACTGACAGTGAACACACTAGGAGGCTACCACACTACGCTCACCGTCATTTCTGCCCTGTATTGTCAGGTTTGCAGGCAGCAGACACGTTTTAGCATGGGCGCCAGGCGCCGTCTGTCTGAAGCAATGTAGTGTTGTAGGTAATCCGTTTATTTAAATTTCATGAATACACGTTGTTTTTATGTTAAGGTGTTGAGGGCCTAATTAATGCCATCATGACGTTACTTTGGGTCATTGTAATCAGTAATTACAACGTAGGCCTAATATCGGCATATAAGTGTCAAAATAAATAATGAACACAGACTTGATAGTTTAGCTACAGTGGCCAACATCATTTTCTCTGGAATGGGGCATAAAGTGTATAATAAAATACAAAATCTTAATAATAATGTATTATACAATTATACAAACTCTTAGCGCAATTTTGGCGTAAAAACTGCTCAGGGAGATCAACTCGCGGCGCGCCACACAGATGCCAGACCTGTTGCGTCCCATATGTGTGAAAGACAAATCGTCACCCCATGCAACAACAACACGCACTCATTGCATTTACAATCTTAAGTGGAAATGCAATAAGCGTGAGACAAGGGAAGGCCGTCATTTAGATCTCCTAATATAATCGGCACACAAAGATCTTATTGGCGCGACATCTGCGGTGCAATCCGATTGTGAACGCCGGGGTCCCTGGAGGTTTGCAGCCAGGCTGGAGGCAGCCTCCCTGCAGCCTCCAGAGACGGTGTGTGGAGGTTTGCACTGCGACCCGGAGTCACGCTTCCCTGCGCTCCGCTCCCTCTCTGTTCCAGCTGGAAGTATCGATCGGTTTATACTCGGAAAGTCGCATGTAATTTGACTTGTAAGCGAGCGATTTTTTTAGGAGCACGTTCAGCGTGTGGTTCATCTCTTAATGGGCCTCCTGAGACTGAGAGGTGATGGCGAGGAAGCGACACGGGGACGCGTCGAAGGATCCATGCGTAAAACTGGATAGATATGGTGATTTAGGGCAGTTGGTTCTCAAAGTGGATTTCAGGGACTCTCTAGGTTCCTTTATGGGGGTCTAAATTGACCCTTACACGTCTGTAACTTTGACAGTGTACAAATGGAACCAGCCAGCCGAGCCAGGCTCCATTTGTACACTGGCAAAGTTAAAGGGAGACATTAAAATATTCAAAGTTTGAGAACCACTGATTTCATCATGATCTATGCGTATGTCTGTGTAGCCTATATGTAGGCTATCGTCCTGGCTATCTGTCAAAAACACCAGTAAACAAAACAGGTATCAAATTAAGGCAGAAATCTCGATCCTTTTAACAGGCTATACGTATGCCTCTGAAAGCACCGTAGTCTTTTAAACGTCGCTGTCAGCATGACATTCGGACACATGAGGGCTTTTTTACCTCGTGCGCTTTTCGCCTTCTATAGATCACTAGCCCCCCTCTCTATTTAAACCAGGCTCTGAATGACATTTCTTGGCACTGATTGAATCCCCTATTGAAATTCAAATCAGTTGAGCTTTTTTTTCAACAATGGGGGCTCATTTGGAGCGCTCAGTGATTTAGGGCTCCAGCACCGAGCAGTGAAAAAACAACTTGCGGTCACGGGATAATTGGCACCATAAATGCGATGTAGAAAATTAAGCAAAGTAATAAATAACCGAGACACTTGTTTAATGGCGCTTAAACGCATGATGTAAGCAGCTGTTAAATGTTCACTTTTTTTTCTTAAAACAACAAATAGATAAAGGTTTGGTATGACCGGTTTAGTGACACTTATCCATGATTTAAAATGAATACATTTCTAAATACGGACAGTTAGGATAACAAAAACGACAACAGCAGTCTTTACACAACTTTACAAACATTGGATCTAGTAGCCTAGTTATTTATTCCAAACAGTCTAAACCATTTACACACAACATTTACTTAATGGGCAAAGTTTCATGACAACTTCTACATTCAATTGTGTCACTGGAGTTTTAGAAAGGCCATATTCTACTCTTATAAGTACACAGCACCATAATGTATGTTTTGTTTTAACTTACAGCCTAAACGAAAAAAGGGAAAGGGAAAAAAAGACCAAAAACAAAGCGAAAAACGCTCAACTATTCCCACATTTGCCGTGACAGACAGACAGACAGCCAGCCAAAAGTCTTCGTATAAGCTATAACAACGAAGCTTTTCTTTTCTTTTTACTTTTTCCAACTGATTTCTTTTTCTGGTAGAAAGAAACACAGCTTACCAGGGAGGACTGAAATCTTGCAGATCTCTGTGTTCGCATGCACAGATAAGAAGGGAAGGCGAGTGCATGGGCCGAAAATCAAGGGAGGAATGTGTCTACAACTCCCGACGGAGCTCCAATTCTCCTCCACTGCACCAAAAAATGCTGTGAAGCGCCGTGCTTTCTTAAAACTCTCTATTCCACAACAGCTCTCAACTGAGAGACCAGAGAAAGAAACGCGACGAGTATATTCCAAACCCAGTATAGTCCACAGTGCATACAAAAAGAAATCCGACTTTCGTATCCTTTGACTTGGGGGAAAGAAAAAATATAAGCCCCGCTGTCCTCCTCCTCCTCCGAAACTTCTTTCCTCCCTTCACCAAGTTTCTTCTAGAGGCAAAAACATGTCACTGCGTTCCCCTCTGTAGCAGCAGCGCTACTTCTCCTCTAAATGGAAGCCTGGAAAGTTGTGAGGAGCAACAAAACCCGGGAGCGAAAGGTAGAAGAAGAGGACAGATGTCTTATACAAAAACATAAAATCCATCAATGTATGTATGGTCCCTTGCGAAAGAGCGTCTTCTCCCCCCCCGACAATCCTGGTACTGTTCTTCTCAGACGCTTTGTCAGGTTTACTATTTTTTTTCTTCTCCTCCTTACGTCCCCACACACTTCACGGGCCCCCTCCTTCCCTCCCTCGCTCTCTCTCTCCATCCAGTCAGTGGGTGTCTCTCACTCCCCCCTGAAATACGAGCCGCTTCCTGGGACATAGCACTGTTTTTTGGCTCCGTGTCCCCTCCGCCAATCACAGGGGAGAGTCTAGAGGTCCCATGGCCCTCCAGGACGGCCCCGTTGTGATTGGGTAGCCGTTTGACAGGCAATCTCTGTCTGAAGTGAGAATTAGAGAATATGTATTTTTGAATTAATATTATTATTATGGTGATCCGGATTGTTGCCTGTTTGTTTCATACATGGGATTTTCTGTCCGTCTGAGATATTTGAAGACGTCGCTTCTTCTAAACAAAGCTGCCACATCAATAACGGAGCCAATCACTGCACGCTGTCCGGGCTATGGGATCCAGCCTCCACTAGTTGGCCTCAAACTTTGCTGACTACAAACTCAGTCCTGAAATCGCTTCAACCCGCAGAAACAGCGCCGCTCTGTGGTCAACGTGCAACATCTGCGCAAAGACATGCGTATAACATTGTAACCTACAGGCTAATACACATGATGTGCGGTAATACTATGGGTGCACTGGCCAATACAAACTAATAGCCTACATGAGTGCACCTGAGACATGTCCTTAGTACAACAAAAACGTCCACAATCAAGATTCATAATAGTCATCGACTACTAGAAAATAAACACCTACAAACAAAGGAGAGTTTATGCAGGAGATGGAGAAGGGAGGGCTCCTATAACTTGAGCCAGTTAACAGCTCAAGATGTCTCCCACATTGTTCCAGCCTCTGAGGGGTTCTGAAAGAGAAAAGTGAGACAGATGGGAGGGTTGGAAGAATCCAATCTCCCTTTAAGTTCTTATTTTGAATCCTCTATTTAATCAAGGAAGGAAAACTTTTCCATTCATTTTGAATAAATGGACTAATGGAGCTCCTATTCTAAGGCAGAGCAGCCCTGCCTTAGAATAGGAGCTCTATTAGGCCATCACAGCTTTGCTTGTGAATGGAGAGTTTTATGTCTGTTTTCTGTTCCCTCTTTTTTTTCCCTCGTCCTCTCCATCTCTGTCACCCTCAGTAAAGCCATCAGACAGAAGTGCTGGAGGGTGACAGCTTGGGTAGAAAAAAAAGGTAACGAAGGAGAGTTTGACTAACAGGAAAAAAAATACCTCCTAGTCCTACCCCTTCTCATTTTCTCTTTATCCATTCATTCACACGTAGGTCCATTTACGGAATCCCAATTTATTTTCCGCTGTTCGAGCAGCACAGATTTGAAAGGAAACCTTGTCAAATTGAAGCCACAGCCTTTGACTGCAGAATTGGGTGAACTCATTCCCCCCTGTGCAGAGGTACATACATCAACCTGTCATTGTCCTTTCTCATCTCCACGTCTCTGCGGTCGTCCCATCTTTGTCCTATCTTTCATTCTGACTCTTTAATCCCCCCCATGCACTTACTCCACCACCAGGGGCGTCACAAGGGAGGGGAAAGTGGGACCGAGTTACTAGGGCCCAAGGTGGAGGGGCCTTAATTATTTTATACTTGAAAAATTGAAAAATAGCAGATATACAAGCTCGCAGGGCGGCACCGAGCTTGTAGACCTGCTATTTTTGAAAAGTTGTGAAAATGTGTGCAAATCTTTGAATATATGTATTTTTTATTATTTATTTTGCACCAATGTTCACGATTTTTCAAAAATAGCAGATCTACAAGCTCGCAGCGTGGCACTCGGTGCCGCGCTGTGAGCTTGTATATCTGCTATTTTTCAATAGTTAAAGTACAAAATGTGAGTGAATCCTTGTACCCTGCAGGGCCCAGAATTTGGTGCGACACCCCTGTCCACCACCAGACCACAAGATGAACCAAGGCAATGAGGTGAGAGGAAAATAAAGTGACACGCTAATATCTTGTCACCAGCATCTTAAGATGAACATATTGATTCTGTCACTGTTGGTAGAAATCACCAGGTCTCAGCAGGTTTCATATTTTGGCCTATACTTTTTATGTTGAGCATATAAGCTGCTGTAAAGCAACTGATTTTAATATTTGTTATGGCATGGTTCTGAAGGGGCCAGCTGTTTAAAACAGATCCTGCATCTCTATCCTTATAGCAGCTCAGCTCATGCTGCTGAACGAAGCACACAAAGCTCATGTTCACTTAGCACATCACTGTAAAGACCTGTAAATGGATGAAGGAAAGCAATTCTCTCACTATAAGCCAGAATAAAAAAAAAATCCCCTTTCTTTTAAGATTAAGCTAATATGTAGGGGGGTTCACACACAATCCTCTCATGGCCAGTATTTGTTAACCAGTAGTTCTCAACATCTTGCAGGGTCTAAAGTTCTGAAAGGATTCAAAGGAAGAGTAGGGAGACCACTGCAGATGTACTAGTTACCATTGTCACTGTTAACAATAACATAATTATTGGTTAAAAGATGTATTCATTAAAACAAGTCTCAGATTGCAGCTTTAACTTAGCTTAGCTTTCTGGGAAAGGCTTTTCAATTGCACGAGGGGCCCATGCCATTATTAGTCTTGTTTTTAGAATATAATATTTTATTTTTATTTTGTAAACTTAATTTTTGGTATGAAATATTGTATTTGCAGTTTGCAATTAGTCAATGCTTATTATTATTAGTATTAGTAGTAGTAGTAGCATTAGTAGTTCCGACAGGCTAGTATTATTTTCTTGTGTTTGAAGCTTTGGCCATTATTTGAACTAGGCTCTCACCAGTCATTAAGCCTACCTCCTGCTGATATGCTAATCTGAGATGCTATTGGAGTGAGCTAATCAACACTGGCCCTTGCTTCTCTTTATGTCAGGGACTGGCTAATTGGTTCACATTAAACCCTCCTGTCTCCACTTGTTGAGCCTCACCACTTTAAACTGGTTGGGATGGATAGCATTTCATCTGATGTTCAGTGATTCATACCAGTCTTCCCCTGCACTGGAATTTAGTAGTTGGTTGTGGTGCAAGAAGCTCAGGGTCGTATCCCAAGTTTAGGGCATGACCCTTAGTAGTCCCTGCAGTGCACACAGGCAGCTAAGAGCTAACACAGTACATCTGCTATAACCCCAACAGTATATTAGTGATAACATAAAGCCAGATTTATGCTGTTACACAGTAATGGTAGATCTACAAGCTTACAATGTGTTGCATCCAAAACGCACTGTGAGCTTGAAGATATGCTATTTTTGGCAAGCGACACTGTTGTATGATTATGTATAAATTGGGCTCAAGGAGTTGTTGCAGTGTATTTGGAGACATTCAATCAGCCATTATACAATATTCTTTTTTCTTTTTACTGTGGTGGCACATAGACAACCCACTCTCTCACAGTGAGATGGGCCGGAGCGGCAAAACTCCTCCCTTTGTCTCAGTGAAAGCTGTGGAGTTCCAAAAGAGATATTCACTGTCAAAAGAGTATCCCTGAGTAACAAAACAGTCTTGTTCTCTCCATGGGATCTCAGCTTTCTTCTTCGAGGGTGGTGTGGTTAATAGTGAATGGCAGTGATGTGTTATTATATAGAAATCCCTGAGAAACCTCCTTTTTCTCTCTCTTGATGTATATTTGACAATATAATTATAACTTCAAAACTAAAGTTAGGTGACTCATATCCTGCATTAAATCTGAAACAAATGGATGTGTGTGTCTGTGTCTGTCTGTCTGTCTGTGTGTGTGCGTGCGTGCGTGCGTGTGTGTGTGTGTGTGTGTGTGTGTGTGTGTGTGTGTGTGTGTGTGCGTGCGTGCGTGCGTGCACATGTGTAAGGTAGAAGTGTGGGGGAACATGGAGAGAGGAATAAGAAAATGTTTGAGGAAGGTATGTAGCCACTAGCCAGGTGTTCTTTCAGGGAGGGGGAACATACTGTACATGCTGTGTTGTGCATATGAGATGGGGAGGAAAACTAGCTAACTGTCAGATTATTCTGAAGAAAACGGAGGGTCTCTGATTTTCATCGTGTAGAGAATGAATTTCACAAGGTCGCACGGGCACACACATTTGTATTTATTTTTATTTAATACTTTATTATTCAGAAATGCAATCAGCATGTGGTACACTCAGACATTAAGGATAACACAACAAGTCCTGGGGACTTGTTTCCATTGTGGTCCTATGTATTCAGTTCATCAACATAGCATAACATATTTCACAATAATAAATGTCATCAAAAAACAGAGGGTCTCTGATTTTCATTGTGTAGAGAATGTATTTCACAAGGTCGCACGGACACACACATTTTTATTTATTTTTATTTAATACTTTATTATTCAGAAATGCAATCAGCATGTGGTACACTCAGACATTAAGGATAACACAACAAGTCATGGGGACTTGTTTCCATTGTGGTCCTATGTATTCAATTCATCAACATAGCATAACATATTTCACAATAATAAATGTCATCAAAATCAACAAATACAAAAAAGGAGAAAAAAGGAAAAACAGGAGCAGTAAATGACACCTCCTTTCGATGGGAATTTCCATGTTTGTTCTAAATTGGGTGGTACCAGATCATGGTTTCTCCCTCAGCTAGTGTTTATGTAGGCTAATAAAACAGGAAATTATAGGACAGATATGACATATTAGGAAAAAAAAAAAAAAAAAAAAAATATATATATATATATATATATATATATATATATATATATATATATATATATATATAATAATGTTAGATAAAATATAGTGTGCAGGGAGAGGCAAAAGGTTATAGCCCTATAGTTACCCCATCTGCTGACCTGAAGCATTTAGCCATTTACCCCAATCAATAATACAGCACTGTCCAGATTACAGAAGCCACCCTGGTTTGAACCACTGACTGCTGAAAGCTCTAGAGCTGCATAGATATGTGAACAGGCAAAGTAAGTGCCAAAGTATACCCCTTCCATACTTGTACATTAAAAATAGCAGATCTTACAAGCTCACAACCCGTCGCTCTGTGACTCATTGTGAGCTTGTAGATCTGCCATTTTCAGGGCGCAACACACACCCACGCTAACAAGTATAACTCAGGCTTACCATCTCAGTGTCACTAATATGCCTTAATAAGCCCCTTCCCGACTGTCAGGCCTTTGCTGACCTCTCCTCCCCCTCAGCAGGTAACAGAGAGCAGGGATAGAGAGGGAGAGGATAGGAGGAGGGGGTGTCAACCATCCAGATTCCACACGTGTTTCCACCCCAGTGCTTGCAGAGTGTTTGGAATAGCTGGGATGCCTCGTACAGGTTGAACTTGCACTGGGAACTTGCAACTGCGAGAGAGGGAGATATTGGATTTTTCCAGGGTTCGAAATGGGACTTAGATATTTTTCCCTTTTGTCCACCCCAGCGGGAATCAGCAGTGTTTCAGCGGTAGCACAGACAACATGGGGAATACGCCAGTGTGACGGCCGGTCAGAATGTCTGCTTTGCCTCCCACCTGACTGGCACCATCACCCCCAATAAAAATTACACAGGATTTTTTCCAGGGAGAGACAGAGTTGATGAGTGAAATCGATGCCTTTATGTCTCTGTGTAAAATAAAGAATGAACAGAGCTTTTTACACAGTTTTTCCTGGCATCTCAACAAGGACAGTAGGCAGTGATCTCTCCCTCCCTCCCTCTCTCTCTCTTTCTCTCTCTCTCTGCCACTCTCCTTTTTTATCGCCTTCTTTCTTGCCCACACTTTCTATCTACCCCTTTTCTCTTTCATTCTTTTTTTCACCCTTATACAACATGTGCATGAAAACACACGCACATACACACACACACACACACGCACGTACGCACACACAATCGCTCACACACACGTGCACACACACACACACACACACACACACACACACACACACACACACACACACACACACACACACACACACACGCACACATGCGCACACACACACACGCGCACACACACACACACAGGCGCACACATACACACACGCTCCCTCACAAATGCTCCACAGTTCATTAGGTTCCAAGAACAGGTCACTTCACTCATTCGGAGTATGATGACTCATACATTGCAAGTCAGAACGTCAGCCTGTGACCGTGTTAAAGTGTGGCATTCTGTTTAACAAACTGGCAGCCCAGTTCAAGAGTTAACTGTGACGGCTTGATATTCCCTGTTTGTACTTAAATAAACTCTGCACGTCATAGTTATGATTTGTAAGGCTTACATCACTGTCTCATTAGCAAACACTGACTCTGGGCTCCATGTTATTAGCACACACTGAGTGTGTCCAGGTCCTGTTACACATTACTGCTGACTGCTGCAATCCCTGCACTTGTTCAGTCTGGGAATGCAGGATGCGGGGTTAAACATTACTTATTATAGCCCCAAACTCTTCCCTCACCCCAATAGCAGACTAAAACATGTGATATTTGTCATATACGGCTCACCAGTTGCCTCACAAGAAAAAAGGGCCATGCATGACTCAAATCTGACTGGGGCCTTTCTGAGTGGAGTTTGCATGTTCTACTTCCATGTTGATGTGCATCAGTGTTCCCAGATGTACGATAATTATTGTATGATAATTTGACCCTCTGTATGATCAATAATTCAAAGAAATGCCCAAATGTACGATAATTTCGGCATATCGCCAAAAAGACTGAATTTACTAGATTCCCTGGCTGCTGATTCGGATCCGGTTTGGCTTCTCAAAATAAGTCAGGAAATCAGTGAATCTGACCCTAGATCTGTACTTGCCTACTTGGAGGCTTTAAAAACACTGTTCACGTCTTTCCAGTCCAGTTTCAGGCTTTTATTTGAGTAAGCTCCAGGAAGTTGCCTGCCTCCACGCAGCATACATGATGTGTTTTTGGCTGTGTACGATAGTTTTCTGTCAAATACGATAATGTTGAGCCTCTTGTACAATAATACAACATTTCTCATCTGGCAACGCTGATGTGCATTTTCTCATTGTGTGCTCTCTGTTCTGGTTTTCTCCCACACCAAAAGACATGCATTTGGGACATAACTGCCAGTATTGTTAAAGGTGGAACTGGTCACTGGAAACTGCTCAGTGGCTGCCTACTGCTCCAAATAGTTAGGAAAATTAAAATGCAGATGCATTTCCATAAGGGAAGTGGCTAGGGGCGGCAGTGGCTCAGGGGCAGAGTGGCCAGTAGAGCGGCCGGATGGGAACCACAAGGTTCCCAGTTCGATCCTGGGCTCTCCCAGAGTTAGTGTCCAAGTGTCCTTGAGCAAGACTCTGAACCCCTAATTGCTCCTGATGTGCTGGTTAGTGCTTTGCATGGTTTCCTCCAACATCTGTGTATGAATGTGTGTGTCAATGGATGAATGTAATGCATCTACAGTATGTAAAGTGCTTTGGATAAAAGCGCTATTTAAATGCACCATTTACCATTAAGGGAATCAATCAAATACTTACCAACAAAACTGTCAGCTGAAGACAGAAATACATTTGTAGGTAAGAATCAAAACGTAAACCCCCAAAAAAGGTGCAGGTTGATGGTCAGATCAACAGGATACACAAATGAAGATGGTACACTTCCAATATTTAGAGAGTAAGTACTCAGTGACCCAGTCTCCAGCCCGTGGATGAACTTGGGTTTCCACGCGATGGGTTCAGTGAGACTTTCCCTGCCTTCTGTAAGCAGCTGGTCCCCATTGTGGGTCTGAAATGAGGTGCAGTTGGAAGCCGAGCGCAATCTGTTTTCGTGACTGATCTTTAGAAAACATTTGTTATTTCTGCATGAACTCAGCAATAAAACTCAGGACTAAAGCAATACAGCAGGGACTACTATTGGGCTCACCTCACAGAGCGCCCGCCGCCCGGCATACATTCCTGGCATACACACAGCGTTCATTGTGTTTACAAAGTGGGGGAGGCCCAGCGAAATAAATCACAAGGTCAGTGAATGGGCCGTCTGACCTCTGACCCCAAGGCCAAGGCAAGAACCCTGCTCTATGTTCTGATGTCATCAGCAAGTCATTAACGTCAGGGTCCTCAACACCTCTACCCCAACCCACCCTGAACCCTACGTTGAGAGGCCTCATTGGACGAGCCCCCTTGGCCACAGTGCCTAAATCACTCCACGGGCCAACGCTTAATAGACTTGACCTTGGCATGCTTTGTTTTCCATCCCCAACTCCCACAATTAACTATATTTATTGTTTCTGTGTGTCCCAACTCACTGCTGCACAGTAGAAGAATCTACTCAGTGTTCATTTAACTCAGAGTGTACAAATCCTTTGGACACCCTTGGAGCCGTACAAAGTAGAACTGATGATTTTACCGTGTATTTATTGTTTCTGTTCCTCCAAAGCTTTATGTTATGTCTACTAAACCAGATTAAAGTCATAGTTATGAGTAAAATCCCCCAATTTGTATTGCATTTATGACATGCACTTTAAGCTGCTCTAATTTCTCTCAGACCCCTTGAAAAAGGAATAATATACATTGGTCATTGTTGCACATAGGTGGGAGGATTCACACATTAAAATGACATGAATTTGACTTTTTTCTTTCTTTCCTTCTTTCATTTATATTAAACATGTGTCACTCTGGTGTACTGAAGTAACAATGAAAATATTTCTTACATAAAGTAATCCACCTCAATGCTTTATTAACTAAATATCTTGCCACTTATATGCAACGCTTCACAGGTCACTGTGATGTTAAATATGGGCTCATGGCTCATGACAGTTTCACAATTATTAACATTAATATGAACCATTTGAGTAAAAGTTACCTGCATCAGTGGAATGCAGGTATGGACTGAAATTGTAAATATTACTTGCCAATATCTGGAATTTAGTTCAATAAATATTCCTCAAAATCATCTGCCTTTTATAATATGTCTTTTGGGGTGTTGTTTGGTTTTCCTTTGAGGGAGTTGCAGGCTGGATTGAGATCTGGGGTCTAACCCCGGGGCCACATGAGTGTAACACTATATAAGTATATAGGCACGCATGGTGCATGATGGGGACTGTTATTGATGGGCTACCATGGGCATGATTCTGTTCTGCCTTTTCATCTACAAACAATAATGGGTATTTGCTTGTACACAGTTAAATCCAGTGTCAATTTAACTATGGGGGTGTAAAAATGGACCCTTGATCCTTACGGGTCCATTTTTACACTCCTAGAGTCAAATGATCGTCGTGATCTTCACAGTGTAGGCCATGTTTAACTAGGAGATGTTTGGATACGTGTGAACAATGCTCCATGGTTGCCCCTCTGTGTGACTGACACAGTGTTAAAAATGAGACTGCGCCATTGAGGCAAAGCATATGTTTTCTTAAGGGACGATGAGGTGAGCCTGGGTTAACCATTTTGACCGTGAACGCGAATTTGAGGCCTAATTTGAGCTGAGCTGTCTCCAGAGGAGCAACCTACTCACCAGGGCCCCGACCCCTGACCCCTTGTAGCTGCTTCTGCACTACATCCAGATAGAAAGAAAGAGAGAGCAAAATAAAGAGAGAGAAATGCCCCTCACTGGTGCTAAACTGTAGACCGCCTCCATGTTTGTTTTGATTTCTGGGCAGGTGTGGGTACGCTGTTTGCCATACAGTGTATATGGCCTCCAGCCTTGACTCAGTGCGAGAGTGTCTGTGAGCGGCTTGGCTGGCGCAAGGCTTCAGGTCACAGCATGCATGCCCGCAGAGCACAAACTGACAGATTTAAATTGTTGTCTACCACAGCGTTTCACATTTGCAATTCCCGATTACTCCGTTGCACAACATCTCATGAACAGCCCCATCTGTCAATATGTAACATTTTCTATCTCCCCCCATTGCAGTATGGCAGATTAACTGCCCACACCCATGGCAAAGAAACCCTGAGAGGCTGAATAAAAACTCCTACTAGGCCCATAAAACAACCAGTGTGCAGTCAAGTACTTATTCGGGCACCTGGATAGGATAGTGAACCGAATGCACCCCCAGACAAAAGAGCTATTGACTAATTCATTTATGTGAACAATTATGCCTTGCACTAACCTGGACACAAGCCGGGAAAGACTTTATGATACTTTCCTCCGTGTAAACAGACATGAAAGTCTGAACATGCAATGGCTTAGGTACACTTCAGTCATCCCTGTTGAAAAACTGCACTGTAAAAACAAATGAATCAAGCTACAGCTCCAAACTGCCTCTCTCAGTGGTTAATAATCTGGGGGGCCTGTTAGCATATATTCCATCAATCATGGTCAATTCACTAGTGGAAAGGTGGAACAAGGCCAATACACCGATTTTTCTGGCTGCAAAAACCGGATTCCTTGAGAATCTTGGGGCTGTAGCCCAAGTGTGGCTTGTCTCGTAGTGCGGTTAGAGCAACAGAGACAAAGAACAGTCCCAACTTGAACAACACCTAATTCACACACACCTTTACACAGTTACACTGATTAGTACAAGAAAAGAAAAAAAGGGGAAGAAAGAAAATGTGTTAAGAAAACAAACTTGGCGTATGTTTTCAGTGCAATGATTATGTCATCAAAACAAAAGCTCAAAAGAAATCCGAAGGTTGAGCGTAAACAGCAAGTCGCAATGGAAAACATGCACTCTCAAAACAGGAAGACTTGGATTTCTACATGAGAATCCTTGAGCAAGGGATCATCAACTATCATCCCACTGTTTTCTGTAATTAAATGATGGGCAGAGAACTGCTGATGTGGGAAAACCTCAGCTTTATGACTCAACCAGTGAAACAGTGAAAGTCAAGGAGGCACACCTTGTAAACGAATCCATGAGAACCGTCATGTTTCACATTCAAGGCCCCTCCCATCGCCCTGCCTCGCAGTGGTTGCAGGAGATAGTCTCTCCCCTCCTCTCTGCAGTCATCCTCAGACCCCTCCCCCCTTTGGCCCCAGGGTCCTGCCTTTCTCTCTCTCTCTCTCTCTGCCAGTCCCACCCAGTGTGACCTGTCACTCCTCGGCTGTGTCACGGTAATTCGCGGTGACAACAAGCAACTGGCCACGCTACGCACTGGCCATGATCCTTCACACACTGAACAGAGAGAGAGAGAGAGAGAGAGAGAGAGAGAGAGAGAGAGAGAGAGGGAATGAGGGAGAGGAGGGGTGGTAAGGGACAGGGGGTATTCAGGAGGGAATAGAAAGAAAAGGAGAGAGGGCAGAGGGGAGAAAGAGTAGAGGTAAAGGCCGCCAGGGGAGGGGAGGCTATTGTTATGTATATAAACCCTGTATGAGTCTTTCTCTTAATGTAAACAGACGCTAGACGCTGAATGTTTATTTCCATTTAGTGTCTACTTGTTGCATCGCATGCCTTGGCACGGCTCGTGATTAATATTTGTGATATAATGCTGTGAATACTTTGCAAAGCTACAATGGGCTTGAGAATCAATACGGGCCCCCGTCAGAGTGGTGAGAGGTTGAAGAATTGGCGAGTCAACGACCCCTGACCCCGTCAAGAGTATAGAATACGGAGTGTGAGGGAGGGTGGGGGGACAGTTTAAGTTTCACACCCCTGTCTCAAATGGAAGCTCTCCCTGCTTGTTTTTATAAGAGTGCGAAACGCTTTTTCCATCTCTGTGAGAGGGAAAGTACAAAAACTTTTGCAAGAAGGAGGGGTAAAAAAAAAGAGAATCAATGGAAAGAATATGCAGATGGGGTGAAAAAAGAAGGAGAACTCATGGGAGAAAGAAAGCGAAGGAGAGACAGACCCATGACCCGAGAATCAACTGAAAAAGACGTGGAGGCCATAAATCAAAGATGGTGTGAAAACATGGCACTTGTTTTGTCTTCTCAACCCCAGAACCATATTGTCCCCTCACAGCGCAACGATTCTTCCAGGATAATGGAACTGTTCTGTTGTTTGCCTAACATTAGTCAGGAGAACACAATCAATAAAACTGTAAACATTAACCTGGCTGGCAAGAGCTGAAGGGTGGGAAACTCTTTCGGGGAAAAAGAAAGAATTCAGTCATGCACGGCATGACAAGAGGGTAGGTTTCATCGACCGCCTAGTGCAAACCAAACTCCGTAGAAGAGCAAACAATAAGCAGAGAAAGTTCTTCACCTTCAACACCCTATATTTAAGCAACCAAGTTTGGTAGTTGAAATGAAATATTTTAACCAACTCCTTTTTTCCCACTACATCAAAACTCTTCACCAAAAATAGCTTTCAACCCAGTAAAGATCACTACATTTGAGGGACCTATAGTCTTTGGTGACCCCAGTGGAGCTCTTTCATGCGTTTGTGGAGGATGAAATATTAAGTGCATCATAATGCATGTCATTCCCAGTACAGTGAAACCCTATCGGACGATCGCAGTCCCCAGAGAGTCTAGACAGGGATGTTGTTTACTTGGCTAAAAAAACAGAAAGCAACGTGTAAGCAAGTTCTCCCCCTGTCCAGAGCGTTCCCATGGTCAGTGTGAGCTGTCAGCGACACACATGATATTGGGTCAAAGGCTGCTTTCCTGTGTGCTTATTGTTCAAGGGTGCATCGGATACGTGTTTTCGTCTTGCCCCCAGGGCACTCTCTGTTTTGAGAGATTATTTCTGTATTTCTCCGTCATTGTATGAAGCACATAGGCCTACGGACAAGCAGATTGACAAGCTCACACAGCTTTTAGATAGTGCTGATTTCATCTACTAAAAGTATGATGAAAAATATCCGTCGACTACCTTTTTTCGAAACCTAAACGAAAAACCTAGACGAAAACTAAATAAAAATGAAATGAAAACTAAGCAATGGTGACTAAAACTATGACTAAATATATTGACAATTTAGTCAACAAATAAATACTAAAATGTTAGGGAGGGACTAGTGAAGAAGAGTTCCATTAGAACTAAAAGACATGTTTGGTTGTGCTTGGGTGCTCTGAAAATAGCAGATAATGTGCATTAGCAGTGTGTGTGTGTGTGTGTGTGTGTGTGTGTGTGTGTGTGTGTGTGTGTGTGTGTGTGTGTGTGTGTGTGTGTGTGTGTGTGTGTGTGTTTGCGTGCGTGCGCGTGTGTGTGTGTGTGTGCGCATAATATGCACACAATTATGTAAACACATTGTGTATTTGTACAACATAAACACGTGAGAGTTTTCTCGAAATAAGGGGGTTTGTGTACTTTTGTGTTGACAACAGATTAGAATCAAGTAGAGCAGAGTGGAATACATCTATACCCAAAGTACTACTGCTCTCACGGTCTGTAGTCAAAGTAAAAAAAACAACAACATAAATAACATGCAAAGATTAAAGATGTATGAAAGTCTAGGGAACATAATTAAATAAATCATGAATTAAAGTTTGAGAAAGAGTGATGGTGAGAGAGCGAGAGAGAGACAGAGACAGAGAGTGGAAAAGGAGAATATCGTCACTGTCAGGCAGAAACCTTGTATCTCCAAGTTTCAAACTTCTACTGTATGTTTTCTCGTTAAGTAAAGCCCTGCTTCATCATAAGAGACTGTCGCACAAAACTAGTGAAAATAGCCGATCTACAAGCATACAACGCCTCGCATCTTAAATCGTTTTTAAAAGGATAATACAAAACGAACGGTTTTGGACATACAAGGTTTCCACCCGACAACGACGACGATATACAGCCTCCATCTGGGTGTCAGGCTGGTGAGTGCTCTCCCTGTGGTGTGGGAGTCTGTTGAGGGGTGGCCGGGGCCATGTGTCCCCACCGAAGGGGGTCCAGGGGTCCTGGCGGGCCTTGTAGCCCGTGACCGCGATGGTTGGTCCCCCTGACCCAGAGCACCAACCCCTCACCCCCAGCGAGGAGATGCACGCATGTGGACACGCATCATGCACAATGCCAGGTCAACAGCCCACTTGCTCGATCGCGTTTAACACCGTGCTTTGCTTTCATATGCGGCTACAATGTTATGAAAAGCAAACGTCCAAAGGTTATGCAACTATAGAGAGAGGAGCCTTTATTAGAATAAAATGTGCAGCATGGCTCGCAAAAAAGAAGCAAGTGGTTATCCTTCAAATTACACAAATTCCTCCCGTTTCATTCTCTGATCTCATGATTTCTTATTTATTTTCATTTTTTTGTGCTTTTCTGCCTTTATTGATAGTATACAGTAAGTATGGACAGGAAACGGGGTGTAAGAGAAGGGGATTGACAAGCGGCAAAGGTTGGTGGGATCGGGACTTGAACCTGCGACGCACTGTCAGTCATCAAAGCCTATGTGGTATGGGCCTAGACCAATATGGGCCAGCGGTAGCCCACGACTATCTTCTTAAATTTATCGTCAACTCTTTTATTTACCATTGCCTCTGCAGTCTTTAAACAAGGGGTCTTCAACAGGGTGTCCGGGACCTCTAGGTGGTCCTCAGAGTTACTACAGGGGGTCCTCCAAATCCTTTCTCCTTTTAACCACTTGAATCCTAGCGTCCATATCCTTGAGAACTTTAGCCAAAGGCATTGAGGGCTTGTAGATCTGCTATTTTCGGCAAAGAATTGTAGATCGTCTATTTTCGGCGAAGACGTTTGGCGTAGAGGGGAAAAAGAGCAGACTAAGTACAGAGTGAAAATTTGATGGTTCAAGTGGTTAAATACCCATCTGAAAACATGAATACAAAATACACTGATGATTGTGCTGTCAAACAATGAAACTATATGGAATCTATGAACATTTTGTGGGGGTTCATCTCTTTTCTCAACTCCTCCTTGGCCTGAAAACGTTGAAGACCCCTGCTTTAAACTCCCACTGTCCAATGTACAAATGAAGAACAGGGAGGGGGGGGGGGGGGCATTCACAAATGCTTTTATGAACAGAGTTGGCAGTGGGAGAGCAAACACCTCTCCAACCACCCCACCACCACCGGCAGCTCCACACACTTCAAACAGAGGTGGCCCCCTAATCGCCCGTCCATGGAGCCGGATGGAACGAGGATGGAACCCCAGCCTTGTCCTCTCTCTGAATATCACCGGTACTCCCACAAAAGAAACCTAGAACCCCCCACCCCCAACCCACCCCAAAAACACACACACGTACCAAACTAAAACCACCTTCGCATTATCACGCTATTACACTTCAAAGACTGCTGCATGAGGCGACGCAGCCCAGCGAAATCCTCTGTGTTAATGGAAGCCGGGAGGGTCCATTCGAACACCCTGGAGAGTTAGACGAACACTCAGGACTTTGCAGTGTGTGAGGATGAGGAAAGATGCTGCAGCTGCAGTTCATGAAGGAGACGTCATGCTGCCCCTCTTCTAACAGGACCCTCTGCCGTCCAACAGAAACACAACAGGGTCCCTGCACAGTAAATCACAGCTGTCATCCCATGTGGAAAATGACCCCGGCTCATACAGTGCAAGCAGTCAGTGCAGGACCTCCAGGAGACCAGACACGTTGCTGAACGTCCAGAGAAGCACTCTTCAGAGAGACACTCTTTGAGACACACATACGGGTATTTGGATACGTGGCCAAAGCCGCCATTGTCTCGGAGGTGCAAACGACACAGTTATCATCAGCATTGCAGGCACGTGCAGTCGTGCACGCATAGACATCAAAGGGGGCTTGAGTCCCTGCCCTTTTACCCATTTGTAAAAAGTGCCCTTTCCAGAAATAAATGCAGTTTTTACTATGGTGAAAGAAATGTATAAATGCCCTCTTTCCATGCCATCCCTGAAGGCAGCATTCAAGAGAATTGCCTTGTCCAAACTCTCCTGAACTTGAATGCAGCATCTTATGTTGAAAGAATTGCCCTCTCTGTGTAGAAATCCATGCCGTTACGCCACATCTCCAGTATTTACTTAATTATGCTTAGTTCAGTGTGGTATTACGCACCGAAAATAGCCGACCTCCAAGCTCACAACGCACATATTTTGACGTCACTGTAGCTGAAATAATAACATGCATAGTCATTGAATTTACTTGACATCTTCAATGAGCATGTTATTGTTCATGTTATGTGAAATATGAGAGAAAAATTACAATACAATAACAGCAATTACAATAACAAGCACATCTAAATATGATAAAATACATAGGCCTACAAAAAACTGCTAAAACAACCAAAAATATGGAACCCGCTGCACTACATGATGGTTGTTGTATGGTCTCTCTTTTACTCTTCTTCTTTGGGTGTCTGACATCCTGATATGATAAAGGGGCGATCAGTTTGGGAGTGAAAAGAGAGAGAGTGAAGTTCTGAGTTCTGAAAATAAATCTCCAGGGAGAATATTTAAATAAAATATGAACCGTCTTTCATCTGAAAGACGGGACTGAATTCTTGCAAGAGTCAACAAAGCCCTTCTGCACTCTGTCTGACTCACGTTGACATCACCCTATATACCACCATACGCTGTCAGCTATACATGAGATATGAGGGAGGTATGCATGTACACAGGTGCAGGCATGTAAGGCTAGGAATCAGGCACACCTACTGTACACAGTTAAATCCTCATTGTTGATTTAACTCACACAGGGGTCCACTTTTACACTCTCAGTAAATCACATTAAATCCAGCCATTCCTATTTTGGGCATGCCGTTAATTTCCAAAAATGTTTTTAGATCCGCTATCTATTTTCGTTATTCATATAGCATGAAGTATATATAGGGCCGAAGTGGTGGCAACTAACTCTTTTTCATCCACCAGCTGATCATATTCTATATATTCTATAAGTGTCTTTTGAATCCTTCTAAGGTTTTTTGAAAAACCTATGTTTCTATGTCAGCAATCTGGCTAGCCATCGTCAAAGAAAAGGTCCTTTTCACTTAACTGGAGCTCAGTTAGTCTGTTCTTGAGAGACCGCTATGTCAGTGGTTCTCAAACCTTTTCATGTGAAGGACCCCCAAACTGATATGTATTTGGCCACGGACCCCCATCTCAAAATATTTAGTTCCAGGGACCACCCAGAAGCAGAATTTGAGTTACAAACGTTCGCTTTAAAAAATACATATATTCAAAGATTTGCACACATTTTCACGACTTTTTCAAAAATAGCAGATCTACAAGCTCACAGCGCGGCACTCGGTGCCGCGCTGTTACCGTCTGCTATTTTTCAATAGCTAAAGCATTCAATAATTCTAGGCCTATTAAAGTGCATATCATCTTATGCTTGCATTCATCTAATTAGCAGCCTATAACAAGACATACCAGCAATGTTGGTTTTCACTGTCTGGCATAAGTGGCATTGGGTGATGATCACAACAGTAATATGTCCTTGGTTCAAACTCCCTTTGGTCCGACCACCTAAACCTAGCCTTAACCCTAACCTCAGTAAAACTAACGCTGGTGAATGCTAACCTGGTGAGTAGCTAACCTGCCGATGTTGGTGAATGCTAACCTGGTGAATTTTAACCTGTTGGGACCAACGGGAGTTCGAACCATGGGGCAGTCCCCGATCACAACAGCCTTGGAAAACGATGATGATGATGAGCCTGAAAGGTTTGCCTACCCCTGGGTTAAAGGAGCACCCAGGGCTTTACAGTGTAATTGAGTTTGGAGAGTGTAAGTGCGGGTGTGGGCCCATCTGTCCCCCAGTATCCGGGTGCAGTTATTTGGGAGTCGTGGGGCGCTGCCTTTGCACAGTGAAAGTGAAATAGACCAGCGGCTGGGCTAAAGGCGCCGTGCGCACACATTGCCCCATGGCTAATCTGCTAATGTATTCCAGAGGTCAGGGGGGTTTCGCACCAAATCAATGGAGGGATTTACACAGCTTTCCACAGGAATGTGCTCCATCCGCACTCGGCTGCAGGGAAAACATCCACCTCTATTTTGCCGGGCCATCCAATTTTCCGCGGCATTTAACCACAAAAAAAAAGGGGGGGGGGGGGGGGGCACCAAGCACCCTGGTACCCATCCCACGTTCTCTCCAACGTGTCTGCCACCTGAAAGGTCAGCAACAGCAGCGCTTTCTCTCTCTCTCTCTCTCTCTCTCTCTCTCTCTCCCTCTCTGTTGTGCACTGGTGAAGTGCGTCGCCAAACCTGACAGAATGAACACAGGCCTGTGGGCCCCCCCTCTCTCTCTCTCATAGTGTTCTTCGTGTCCACTGTGGGTTGTACTACCCCACTGGTATTTGAGAGTTCACTGACACAGGGATAGTTGAGCAGTGATGTAAGCCAGGGCGGTACTGCTTCACAAGGGAGGAAAGATGAAAAGAAAAGAAAAAGTACTGTATGGGTGCGAGAAAAGAGTCACACTGGATTTTGGAGAAGTTCAAGTGGACCTCTGACCTAGCATGGGGGTCCACTTACATTTGTCTACCCTCATTCAAGTACCCTCCGGCACTTAGGGATGGGACGATATGAACATTTCATATCACGATTATTGTGACCAAAGAAATCGCGATTTACGATATTATCGTGATAATCAAAATAACCCCAACATCCATTATCCTGGTGCGGAAATCTTTGCCAAAAAATAGCCAATCTACGATCGTGTTGCAACGCGTTGTGAGCTTGTAGATCGGCTATATTATGGCAAAGACATTTGATAGAGAGTGAAAAAAAGACTGTATCAAGTATGTATATTATATGTACCTTTTACCAATTATAGAGGGTTTAAGTGGTACCGGATATGCAGCACAGCAAATAAAAGGTGAATTGATCCCAGTGCATGACGGAAGACGATTATCGCAAGTGTTTTTTATCACAATAAACGATAATATCGCTTATCGTCCCATCCCTACCGGTTATGGTAGCTCGGTTGGTGCAGTACTCGCTCGCCTTTGAAACGCGAGGGTCTGGGGGTTCGATCCCTATAGCACCGCCAACTCAGTGCATGAGAAGCACAGCCTGGGTAACTAAAGTGGGTACGTACTGGGAGCCGACAGTAAATCCATCTCCCAGGGTTCAAGTGCATTGTAGCCTATGATCACGCAATAAACAAGGTGTTCCTGCCCAGGTTAAATAAGAGTTATATATTATGCACTCTCTCTCCAGACTCTGCTGTCTCAACCACCGGTCAATTCATCTCAAGTCAGCTATGGATTTCTGGGCTGAGACGATGGTCTCCTTGACTTGAAATCCTTCACTAACCGTAGCAGGAGAGTTATGAGAGATTAAAAAAAGGAGGGGGAATTTCTGTCGTAAAAAAAAAAAACTTAGACAACAGAGAGCTATAACCTTTTAACAGAGCACAGGGCTTACTCTGTGCGTGTGTGCGTGCACGCACGTGTGTGTGTGTGTGTGTGATAGAGAGAGAGAGAGAGAGAGAGAGAGAGAGAGAGAGAGAGAGAGAGAGAGATGGGACCAAAAGGCGAGCAGGGAAGATGGCTCATCCTACGGTCTAGCACTAGATTTTTATGAGATCATGGGAGATATTTCCAATAGTCTTATCTGCAGTCAGTGTGTGTGTGTGTGTGTGTGTGTGTGTGTGTGTGTGTGTGTGTGTGTGTGTGTGTGTGTGTGTGTGTGTGTGTGTGTGTGTGTGTGTGTGTGTACATACGTGCATGTGTGCGCGTGGGCGTGCGATGTGTGTGCTTTTTGCAAGTGTGTGAGGTTTCTGTGTGTACTAGGAATGCATCATGGGTATGCAACTCTCCCCTCTCCCTCTGTCTCAGACTGTTGGACCAGGCTCAGCCCGGGTCATAAATAAGCCATCCTAGATGGAGAGGAGGACGCCTAACCCAGACGCAGGGTGTAGGAGCCATGGCCTCCACCCAGACGCAGGGTGTAGGAGGCCTGGCCTCCACCCAGACGCAGGGTGTAGGGGGCCCTGGCCTCCACCCAGACGCAGCGTGTAGGGGGCCCTGGCCTCCACCCAGATGCAGGGTGTAGGAGCCCTGGTCCACCCAGACCAGGCATGTGCACACATAGACGTCAAAGGGGGCTTGAGCCCCTGCCCTTTTACCCGTCAGTAAAAAGTGCTCTCCAGACCATGAATGCAGTTTTTACTATGGTGAAATTAATGCAAATGCCCTCTTTCCATGCCATACATTAAGGCAGCATTCAGGAGAAATGCCTTGTCCAAACTCTCCTGAACTTGAATGCGGCATAATTATGTTGAAATAATTGCCCTTTCGCTGTAGAAATCCATACACCACATCTCTTGTATTGACTTGATTATGCTCAGTGTGGTATAACGCACCGAAAATAGCCGACCTCCAAGCTCACAATGCGTTGCAGCACGATGTGTTGTGAGATTGGAGGTCTGCTATTTTCGATATTTCCACCAAATGCCCTTTTAGATATTTCAGCCCCTGCCTCTCTAACATTCTCTGCACGTCCCTGACCCAGACGCAGGGTGTAGGATCCCTGACCTCCACTACAGACAGCCCAGCCTGGACCAGCCCAGTTCAGACACACACGCACGCACGCACGCACGCACGCACGCACGCACGCACGCACGCACGCACGAACGAACAACAAACAGGTATTACTATATCGTTGTTGTCGGGTGGAAACCTTGTATGTCCAAAACCGTTCCTTTTTTTGTATTATTATTTCAACTATCTTTGTGCAACACTTGTATGATGAAGCAGGGCTTTAATTTATGAAAGAACATACTATTTTGAAACTTGGAGATACGAGGTTCCTGCCCGACAGTGACAATATACTTGTTGTGAGGACATGGAACTTTTGCAGATCTACAAGTTCACAATGCGTTACGTTGTTGTGAACTTGTGAACTCTAACCCCAACCTGAATCTTTCCCTATGTTGTATGTCTAACTCACCCAATATGTTTGCAACCATTTCTCAAGAAAATGGTCCTCACAAATGTCTATTTATCAAATTCTACTGCACTTGTGGGGGCATTAAGGCTCTCACAAGTATAGTGATACAAGTAAGCCTACACACGCACGCACACAGATCCAGCCAGGACAGCTCACTTTCACTGCCCTTAAACACAGAGTTATAGAGGTCGCAGGTCAGCTCCATATTAAAATGCTCAAAATCCATACGCTCCCCAAAGCTCCACCGGCCGTCCGCCCAGCCTTCCAAAGTAAAGAGGAGCAGATGCATGTGTTACTGTACGCAGCTCTGAGGGAAAATATATGTGTTATTCTTTCACATATCTGCGGATGGGGCAAAACTCCCATTGAGAATCCTTGATGTGATTTGTTGGTTTGGGTAAAAGGGAGAGATAAATAATAAAAGCGTGATTTAAAGATCTTTGGATTGGAACAATAATGCTTCCCGACAGACTGATTAGGACAAAGATTTGTTTCCCACAATACCGTGAGCTTGTTTTTCTTCACCTGTGACTAGTACAGATCAGTGTTACCATGTCTGCTTATTATAAAGCGACTTTGGGCTTACTTTTCTGTATAGTAAATTAGTGGTGGTTGCGGGTTTTGTTTTGAGCTGTAGTCGCATATTTTGGTTTGTTTCCTAATGTTGTTTAACTTTAAACCAGTGGTTCCAGATATTTTCATGTCAAGGTCCCCCAAAGTTAATATGTATTTTTGTCTGATTTTGAGTTACAAATGTTTGCTTAAAAAATACATATATTCAAAGATTTTTTCAAAAATAGCAGATCTACAAGCTCGGAGCGCGGCACTCTGTGCTACTTTTTATGCTAGTTAGAAGCTTAGCTAACTATTTTTTTAAAGTAGCTTTCCTTGCACTGCACTGTTATGTTGTATGTATTTATATACCATCATCATCAACTTATACAACACAGGGATTACGATATTATTTTATTAACAATAGAATCTAAACCTGTGCCGTCAACATGGCCACACTTATATATAATTAAAAAAACTATTCTCACTCTCAGCCTCTATCTGATCTGTCTGTCTGCAAGTGCTTTCTCTAGTGCTGCATTGCTACATGATCTGTTTACCAATAATGTACTGCAGGTTAGCTGGGGATCCACGAGTGAGGGACTCAAACCAGACGCACGCACGCACGCACGCACGCACGCACGCACGCACGCACGCACGCACGCACGCACGCACGCACGCACGCACGCACGCACGCACGCACGCACGCACGCACGCACGCACGCACGCACGCACGCACGCACGCACGCACGCACGCACGCACGCACGCACGCACGCACGCACGCACGCACGCACGCACGCACGCACGCACGCACGCACGCACGCACGCACGCACGCACGCACGCACGCACGCACGCACGCACGCACGCACGCACGCACGCACGCACGCACGCACGCACGCACGCACGCACGCACGCACGCACGCACGCACGCACGCACGCACGCACGCACGCACGCACGCACGCACGCACGCACGCACGCACGCACGCACGCACGCACGCACGCACGCACGCACGCACGCACGCACGCACGCACGCACGCACGCACACACACACACACACACACACACACACACACACACACACACACACACACACACACACACACAACGTACACACACCTCAAAGCCTCTGTACTGGCACAGTCTGCAGACACTGCAGCAGTGAGGTGTAGGGGTTAATCGTTCACGTTATTATTGCCTCCCAAGGAAGAAAGTCTGCCCCAGACTCCTCCTCCTGACTGCATCAAACAGAATAATACACCTAAATAAAACATCACCAAATGTACTTAACGATAAGACCCAGGCATACAATATACTGCACACACTATGAAGATGAGAATGCCTCATTGTTGCACATTCGTAAGATAGCCTATACACTCATTTCCATGCAGGGCAGGCTACTAAATATTTTATGTATTACCCTTATGTGCGCGCACACACACACACACACACACACACACACACACACACACACACACACACACACACACACACACACACACACACACACACACACACACACACACACACACACACACACACACACACACACACACACACACACACACACACACACACACACACACAAGCCATATACACTTTATTCCAGGCTGCAGCTCAGGCTATTCAGTGCACGGCTCGCTACCTGCCAATGGGGCTTTAACTGAGAGGAGCGCAGGTGTTATACTGCAGATTAAAGGAGTAGTTCATCCCAAAATGACTTTTTTTCTATTGATTACTCATGCCATAGATACTTGAGTTCAATAATATTTTTTTGTATTTGTCGCATTCCTAAGACAAAAATTTGATTATAGTAGATTTACCCCCATTGATTCCGGATGGGGACCCAAATTCATGGCCCTGGATGGGGAAACTATCAGGGTAAATTCACTATAATCACATTTTCTTTTTCTTAGGTATGCGACAAATACAAAAAGAAATGTTATTGAACTAAAGTCTCCATGGCATGAGTAAACAATAGAAAAAAAGTCATTTTGGGGGTGAACTACTCCTTTAAACCTCTGCCTCCATCCAAGTTCACCCCTCTCCTCCCCAATAACCCTCGCCTCCATTCCGTCATGCCACCATCCGGACCAGTACGCCACCACCACCGCCACCACCGCACCACACTCCCCCGTCCCCCACTTGTGTCATCCCTTGCCCCCTCTTTTGCCCCCCTCCGCCCTGCCCCTGTCCTCCTCATTGACTTGATCTCTCCATTCATCTGCCAGCGTATTTCCTGTGTGCAGGAAGGGGGTGGTCAGTGGTTTGATAGACCCATGAAGGCCCCCCTCCCATCCCCTGTTAACCCATGAAGGCCTCTGATGGCCCCTGTCATCGGTTCCCACAGCCAGCCTGTCTGTCAGCCCCGACTGACTGACAACGGTGTCACCCCCCCATGCCTGACCCGTGCAGCTGCCCAGTGCACACGCCCACTCACTGTAGTACCCCCTCCCTCACACACACACACACACACACACACAAAACCCCATACATGAATAATAACCCCACCTCCCCATTCTACCCGCTCTACTGATCTGTCAGGCCGGACGCTGAATATGACTGACAAAACAGACCTCACACCTCACCTGACACCCATCAGATCAGTGGATGAGAGAACAGAGAGAAGGTGGAGAAAGCACGTGACATGAGCGCTGTGTCTCTGTACGTTCATGAGTGATTCGTTCATAAGAACGAATCACAAGAAAGAACCACGATTTGTTCATTTCATTCCCTTAAGTGATTCGTTCATAAGAACGAATCACAAGAAAGAACCACGATTTGTTCATTTCATTCCCTTAACATATTACATTCTTAGTTTAGTTCACCCCTTCGCCTCTCCGAGTCCAGTGGTGGAAAAAGTACTAAAATGTTTGACTTAAAGGGATATTTCACTTTCAAAAAAACTTTTGGTAATTTCATCATCTAATCAGGCTTTTATGAACACCCTGAACAGTTTTTAATTAGCTTGATTGAATATTTAGATATTTGATGTAAATGTTACCAGGCCCTCCAGGCCCAGGGCCTCTCCCCACACACACCCATTGTAACTTCAAACTTCATTTTAACCATGATAGATTCATTAAAAACACCCATTATTTTTTCTAGTGACTCATAATACCCTCCTTATATGTGAGCAGGCCGTGTTTTTTCGATAACTTTTTTCATTTATTTTTAATATTTCTTTTTTTTGTATTTCATTTTTTCCATTTTCCCAAATAATTAATAAAAATAAATGAAAAAAGTTATCGAAAAAACACGGCCTGCTCACGTATTAGGAAGGTAAAATGAGACCCCAGAAAAGATAATGGGTGTTTTTAATGAATCTATCATGGTTAAAATGGAGTTTGAAGTTACAATGGGTTTGTATGTGGAGAGAGGCCCTACCACTGCTCCCTAACTGTAGTGAGGAAAATAACTTTTCCTCTTCCCCCTCCTCCAAAAAGAGTGGAAAGATGTTGTTCTTCAACGTCTGTAAATATCAACCATACCTCTGATACAAACGTTCACTGTAAAGAGCCCATGGTAAAGTGAAACGGCAGTGAGCCTCGATGGACATGGACAGCTAGTCTAGCCTAATATGTTGAAAAAGACCCCATCTAAGTTTCCTTTTTATGTGTAGACATTGTCCTTTTTAATAAGACGGAAAATATTAAATCCTGTTGGTTATTGATTAATCACCGGATTCGAGAGATGGGGGCTAGTCGAGGTGAGTGTGGTTCATTCAGCCAAAATCCGTCTCACTTGCGTTTCAAATTGTATCCTTTGACTTGCTGGTAATATAACTTACTGACACAAAGTATTTATAAAAAAAGACTTGTGTCGATGAAATTAGAGTGAAATCCTGATCGAGGACATGCACTGTGCACTGCTCAGATATGCTCTGCTCTCGTGTGCTGCGAGGTGCAATATGTGGCGCGCGGCCGCAACAGGAGCGGAATTTGAGCGGAGGGCGGGTCGGCCCGCACATACGTAGAGAACTATGAATGACAACATAATTACTGTACGTTCTCTCTCACCCAAAACGTACACGAAAGCAAATGTACAGAACTATAAACAAGCCTTAAGCATGACGCAGACTCGAGAACTCACAACACCTCCGAAGCAGCGCCTAAAGATACAAAGTTATTACATGGACATGATGATAACAGGCATATGAATCCCCAGTACCTAAAGATACACAGAAATTAAAAGATAGAAGAACATGATACAACACATGAACCTGCTTCAACCTGCGATGAATGACATGCTGACCTTATGTAGTGTGAAATGCTACAGAAGGAGGCTGGGGAGCTGGAGGGAGTTTGTTCACTGACTGCCTGGCATATTCTTTTTTAGCAGCCAGAGATGATTGTGTGAGAGAGAAACTCTGTCTGCCTAAAAAGTCAGTGTAGATTGAACCGGATGTGTTTTACTTGTTATCGTACTCTTTCTATTTCTATTCTTTTGTACTCTTCTTCAGCCACCTGATCAGGCTGGCACTTTCTCTACCAGCTGGAGCGTCGCCCTGCCCAACCACAACAACCATATCTCACTGTCTGTGTGAGCGAGGCCTGGCGGGGGGCTTTCAGAGCCAGCAGAAGGCAAGGTCTGTCTCTCCAGACACACATCAGAGTGATGGAGAGCCACTGGAGCGGGCCAAGGAAGCCCAGATCGCACTGCCCGGAGCCAGCTGCATTAAAGAGCTGCAGGAGAATTAAGTGGAGACTCACGGCTGGGGAGAGGAGGCTGTCTGTCAGAGGATGAGATAATCTGACGGGTGTCTGACGAGACAGGCAAACACAGACAAACGCAGGTACGCCGAGTGGAAAGAAACACGGAAAAATGCCTCGGAGGCTTATTTTGGATGAACCACTCGGGGTGTTATCTTAAAAGGTATAATGAATGTCTCTTTCCGTGGAAATGAATATGAGTTTCACGGTGAAGACAAGCCGGCTTTAATGTGGCGTAGAATGATGCAGGGTCATGTGTGTCTGCCTGTGTCTCGCCGTCTCAAATGGTGAACCCGGTCGCCTGTTAATATTTAATTTAGATGTTATCTTAATTTTCTTTCTACTATTATTATTATAGGGGTGGCAGTGGCTCAGGGGTACAGTGGCCGCTCGACAACCGGAAGGTTACCAGTTCGATCCCGGGCTCCCCCAGAATTACTGTCGAAGGGTCCTTGAGCAAGACACTGAACCCCTTAAGTTGGTGCCCTAAGGTGGTTTGCTCCGCGATTGGTGCGCGTGAATGGGTGAATGTAAGCGCCTTGGATAAAGGCACTATATAAATGCACCATTTGCCATTTTCTGTGCAAGGACTCTTTGTTTCCTCAGTGATGCCAGTTCTCCCATCTTAAATATAATCGTCCTCTTAAACATAAGAGCTGCATGCCTGCGCCTGGCAATTTGTTGGTGGCGAGGCTGGCATTTTAAGCTGCACATACGTTTCTGATTCAAGCACTTAAGTTGTTCTTTTGGGTTTCCATTCATGTGTGGTTTGGGCAGTACGGGCCCATCTTCTTCCCCTATATACTCTGCTGTTTACTGAACAGTAAAACCTAGGGGCCCCAGACCGACGTGGGTTCACACCAAGGCTCCACATTCCCACCAGAGAGGATACCGATTTCTTGCGGTATAAAACTAATAACCTGACCCAGAACCCCAAACACTTCCTCTTCCCGCAAGACAGCAGATCATATTTTTTGTTATGTTATTCTTCATCATATTTCGGCATTGGCCTCCAGAGTGCCTTGTAAACTAGAACCCACCATTTGCTGGTTATTATTGTTATTATTTCTTTATTTCTTTCTATTTTTCTTTCGTAAAATGGCACACTTGGCACAATGGCAAAACGTCTTAATACAACCTCACACCAGTAGATTTACTCCCTCCCTCAAACAGCCCCTCCTGTACAGTGTGCCAGAGTTGCTTTAGGGACTTTTAAGTGAATTAGAATTGCCTTGAAATTACCCTGGAGACGACAATGGAGGGAGCAAGTCAGAAAGAAAGAACAGAAGAGGAGAGTTTGAGAGAGAATAGAGTGACATGTGGAGAGAGAGAGGGAGAGAGAGAGAGAAAGAGAGAGAGAGAGAGAGAGAGAGAGAGAGAGAGAGAGAGAGAGAGAGAGAGATTGGCGTGCATCTGAGAAAGCAGCAGATAAATAGAATTGAATATGAATGGAAAGAAAATGGGAATATAATGTAGACTGAGGAGATGGAGAAAAATAGAGAGCAGATTATCGAGAGAGAATTGGAAAGACAGAGAGAAAGAGAGAGATAGAGAGAATTTTTGAGATAGTGTTAGGGATATCAGGCAGTAGATGCTGAGAAATAGAAGATAAAGAGGTAACCAAGAGAGAGAGAGAGAGAGAGAGAGAGAGAGAGAGAGAGAGAGAGAGAGAGAGAGAGAGAGAGAGAGAGAGAGAGAGAGAGAGAAAGAAAGAAAGAAAGAGAGGAAACAGAGCACTGGCTTTTCCTTCCCCCCTCCTCTGGATTCCAGGTTAATGACTGGGCTGTAATGGTGCTGGGTTGCAACCCGCCAAATGAAACAAGGGCCCCAGCCAGCCCAACTATGTTTATTTCTCTCCATTTTTCATCTTTGCCTCTTTTTTTCACTCTCTTTTTTTTCCATTTGTGACATGAAAAAAAGAATCATATATACAGAATCTGCAGTTAATTTGCATGGCAGCCCACTATTTTCTTCTCTCTTTTTGACTGCCCCCCCCCCCACTCTCTCTTCTTTCTCTTTCTGCAAATTCAGCAAGTCTGTTGGCCAAAGCAGGGATTTGTGGCTGGTGTTGCTCACTAACCAGTGGAAGGGATATTTTCTTTTTTTTTTAGAAAAATTCCCCCCTCTGCGAATAACTCTCTCTTCACTGTGGCCTCATATACTGACCTGAGGAAGAGTTGGTTGATGGCCCACTGAAAGACTGACCACCACAAGCTGTCATTGCTTAACAATGACCCCATGACAACCTGAGTTCAAACCTAAGGGAAACTCACTCGCTTTGGCTATCGCTGTCGTCATCTTTTTGGACACGAGAAGAGTTGAAGCAGTGCATCTTCGCTCTCTAAAGATCGCTATCCACTGCATATGCCTTTGCGAGAGAAGAGATTATACCATTTGAGCCTACATTTCCAAACATAACAGTAAAATACAACAGAAGAGACTTAATTTGTTCCAGGCAGTATCGCTGGTATGAAATGAACAGTCGGTGACTGAGTCAGAGGCACGCAGTGTTGTTGGAACAGACAGTAATAAGCTTCTGGAAGAATCTTTAAGCCTGCACACTCACGCACACAACCTGGACCCAGCAAACCCAGTAGTTCAGAGCCTGGTCAGGTTCTGTGTTTCTGATCAGCCCTGGGAGCCACTGATGGGCCCTGGTCCAACAGCCACAGTGGCGGGATGAGAGAAAGCCAGGCTGCATGCCACAGGGGATTGCTAGGATCAGTGCATCTCTCCCCCTATCTCCGGATGGGTTTGAGGGCTGCAGGTTTTTCTTGCGAGTGGATATGAATTCTGGCCATGATCCTTATTTGGTTCAATTTACGGGCGCCAATGCAATGACCGCAAAGTCATAACACGGACATGGATCTTTCCCATGTTCATGGTGTCCAACCAAGGAAACCACAACTACAGCTGTAGTATCCTATTCGATACCGCTATATAGACTTATTTGATGTTACTGGGCCACAATCACTGAAACTGGGGTTTGAGATGGACTTGCATGCTACAGTATTTTGAGTAATTATATGAGTAATTTATGTCTCTAAAGCAGTAGCTGTGTCATACAAAGGTTCACAGTGCATTCATTTGTAATATATATACCTCTGATCTACCAATTCATTGTTGAAACATGTGTGTAAAGAAGGCTTTCATATCATACTTTTCCCTCAGTCGTAACGGATACCACCGTGAGTTACACCGTGTCACAGGAGGCCTGGAACTCCAGTCTGACATCATAGACTCTATCTTTGGGCCGACAATGGGACTCCATATATGGATATGACTGACTCATTGTGACACCACCGGGACGACACAAGCACCGTAGCCAACGATATACTGTAACTGTAACTCTTCTAGCGGCACCATCAGGCCGATTTTTGCAAAACACATTTTTGGACACTGCTCCAACAGATTTTTCCCCAAAACCACGCAAAGCGGTGGTACATAGTATCTCTAGTCTAAAGTCATGTCATCAACATGGATCTGTCCCATTTCACATATTCCCTCCTGATTGGCTACGATTGCCATCTAAAGTTTGTGTATGCGACCTAACGGTATCTCCGATTTCCCCCCCTATAGAACCTTCAAGCCGCTCAAATCAAGTCTTGTCTAATTGTTCCATGGAAGACTGCAGTGTAAATGCAGTGTGTGATTAGAATCTAATGTGTGTTTAGCTCAGATAGTTACAGTAGTTGTTGGGTGTTTTTCAGTGGCGTCAGTTCAGCCAAAGCTAAGGTATGGCAACATGACAAGACCAGTCATGTTGCCATACCTTAGCAACAGGCACAATGAAAGTACATTTTTGATCCCTGTAGCCAGCTGCCATACCTTGCCATACCCAATTGGCGCCTCTGTGATACAGAGCAAGATTTGCACCTTCAGGTCAGGTCTCCACACTGTAGTGACTCTTATAGCACTGAGTCACTGATCTACTAATAAAATGGCATACTGGCTTATAGTCTAAGATGATGTTGGCCAATAAGTTTACAGAGATGGCTAATTTAAAAGAAAAAAGAAAACTGTGTTTTCCTGGAATAGACCTAGTCTGAAAAGAACAATGTGTCTAAGAAGACACATTGAAGAAACTGAGGTACTTTCCACTTTGAAAATAAGAAATCGAAATATCATCTTTAACAATATGTTGTCTATCTTATGCTGCGGTTCTGTGCAAATATGTGAGTTTATTATTCACATGTGCAAGTCAGCTACTGTACAGTTACAAGACACAAATCATTATTTGTTCACTTTTAAAGATGATGCATTTTAAGCTGTAGGACAACATACAAGTCTGCTTACATGATGTGTAAGCACTTGCCTTCCCTTGACGACCTCAGGCTTATGCAAAGGCTAAAATGTAATTTAGATGGCATATTTATATAGACCGATGCCAGGCCAGTTTCGACTTGGCCTCCTATCATACATCAAAGCTATAATAGTGTGTATAGCTTCGATGTACAGATTATTGATGTTGATGTTTTGATTGTTCTTTTATTGAATACTGTAGGTTCTTGGTCTACCTACGTTTTTAGATGACTATTTCTAAGCATTTGGTGTTGGTTGGTTGGGTAACTGTATAACGCTGGTTCCCAAGCACTTGTGGGTCACAGCCACAATTTTATGAGTCCCTTAATTTTTGTTTCCTATATTTCTTACAACGCGACGTGAAGCGGCGCGTTTTGTGAGCTTGTAGATCTGCTGTTTTCAAGCTTGGGTCCCAGGGCAAACGTCGAATTTCTCTTTTGGGTCTCGAGCCTCTGAGAAAGCAGACCAATGTGAAGTGAAACTTACACCCCCTCCACCCCCCATCCATTCTCACATGGCAGCTCCAGCAGTGACCGCACCCTGGCCTGTTGCTGCAGCTCCCAGCCAGGCCCTTATGAGGCCTCTCTCTGCCCTGCCCGCCGCCTGTCAGGAGTTGAAAGGATTTGACTCGCTAAGCGTTTCTGCAAATGGCCACGATGCCGTGTACTTACTGTATCAGCATAGCGGTCAGCTGTAGTTGCAGGTGGCCTGTCCTCCTGTCCACTGCAGGAATGAGAGGATCAAATATCAGATATACAGATAGACGGCTCAGCACGCATAGAGAGACAGGAAACCAAGGGCAGCGAGAGGAGAGACATAGGCCTATGCGAGACGGGACGGGAGTTAATAATAATCGTAGTTACCTACTTTCTCCTGAGGGGGGAATTCAGTATTTTCAGCCCAACCCAGCTGATTCTCTGCCCACAAGGAGCGCGTGAGCAATTAGGGGTTAAGAGTCTTGCTCAAGGACACACATCGACATTGCTGGCCTGGCCTGGAATCGAACCAGGGACAACCAGGGGCTCTCTGGTTCCCTAAGCGGGCTCCCGACCCAAACCATTCAGCTATGCCGATTCAAACCCATTATGGTCTGTGCACCAAGTTTCCCAAATGACTGATTCTTATGGGTCACGACTTGAGTAAAAATCCCATTTTCTTTTCCTACATTTTTTTAATATATATTTAAAAAGATGGGAAACAAAACAAATTGAAGAATCTTATGAATTAAAAAAAAAAACATTATTTTCACTAGTTTGGATCCCGGGCGAAGGTGTAATTTTTCTTTTGGGTCACAGGCTAAAAAATGTGGGAACCACTGCACGACTAAGTAACTGGCTGAGCCACAAGGTACCAGACCCATGTGTTTTTTAGACTCTTATCTTTTTGTTGATAAACCCTTGAAGCAGGGTTCATCGCCATGTTGGCTTGTGGTGGACGTTTATGTGAAAATGAAAATTTCGCCTTGGACATACAGTACAGTACAAAACGAGTATTACCAGAAACACATAAAGAGATAGCCCTGCATGACCATAACAGGCCTGTAACACTGAGTGTGTACAAATGGAACCAAATGGACCCCATTTGGTTCCATTCGAACACACTCAGAGTTATAAGGGTCCTCGCAAATCAAACGTTTGACAACCACTATTACTAGTTGGACTTATAATGTGCCATAGTGTCGTAGTAAATCAGTGTCATGCATATTCTGCAGAAAACCTGGAGACTTGAAATTCAGTAATTGGGGGTATTATGATCAGAATAAGGACATTATAATGGTGTGTAAAACAGAAACTAAAACATTTGCCATGGACAAGGCCAAGTCTTTGCCACGGACACGTTTGTCCTTGTACGGACATATTTTTGAACCCTGCCTTAAGAGAAAAGGGGTTCAATGTATTCTCGACCTTTACAAGCAAGTGAGAAATCAGTTAAGACCCGTGGCTTCTTCTCCACGGTGTCATGCTGTCCTAAAGGCACTGTAAAAAGCAGAAGGGTCATCCCCACAAAAATAAAAATAAAAAAACAGTGCCCGTGGCATGCACTGCCTCCCCGCCTCCCCTCTGAACCCTCAGCTGCCGAAGCCTGGCCTTTATCGCTCCTGTAAAAACGTCTTAGTGGACCAGTTGAGCTTAGACATGTTGCATGAGACATTTTTGACATTTCTCAGATGTGTGTCTAATCAGGAATGGCTGCCGATGTCTGTTGGGCTCTCTAAGTGGGAGAGATGGGTGAGGAAGAGGAGGTGGTGGTATATATACCGTAGCTGCATGTGAAATACACAGTGTACAATGCCCAGTGTTAAAGGGGCTGTACGTGATATACGTAAATATCGTCGTTGTCCGATGAAAACCTTGTATGTCCAAAACTGTTCGTTTTGCATTTATCATTTTAAAAATGATTTAAACTAGTGAAAACAGCCGATCTACAAGCACACAACGCCTCGCACCGCGAGGCGTTGTGTGATTGATTGATTGAAGACTTTATTAGAAGTTTGCATAGGAAAAGGTACAGTTTCATGACGGTACAGTTCACTGGTACAAGGTCTACTAAAAGGAGATCCATGAAAAGACTAAGCTTATTTCCACAGGAAACCATTAAAGTATCTCATATAACATTGAATGACAGACGAATAGAACACAGTACTATGCAGTAGATATGTAAAGAAAAATAAAATGAGAGAACAAAAAAAGGAAAACAATAAGTCTAAACAAACAGTAAGTATATACAAAGAAGGGGCAGGGGAGGGTAGGGTTGGGCTAGGTTAGTTTTTTTTACCAGTTGTGAACGGCTGCTGCCTGTAAGTGGTTTTTTAGGGCAATTTTAAAGGATGCTAGTGATCCACACTCCTTTATGGCCTTCGGTAAGGCTTTCCACATTTTGGTGGTATAGCAGAAAAAAGAGTTTGACCCTTTGTTGGTTTTGACTCTGGGTTGAAAGTGATCTGTGGCGCTGCCTCTGGTGTTGTAATTATGGACATCCTTAATGTTTATAAAGTATTTTGACAGGTACTTGGGTATCATAGCGGTGTAGTGTATCTTGTACACCAGGCCCATTGCAAGTTGCTGTACTCTGTCATCTACTCTGTGCCACCCCACTCTGTGCTTGTAGATCTGCTGTTTTCACTACTTTTGTGTGACGGCCTTGTATGATGAAGCAGGGCTTTACTTTGCGAAAGAACGTACAAATTTGAAACTTGGAGATACGAGGTTTCCACCCGACAACGACGATATGTTCTTTAATTAAGTGTTTAAAAGCGATATATTGTGATAGCAGTCAACGTGGCTATATAGAGAGTGTGATTTTCAGGAGAGGATAACAATTTTATCCAATCGGCGGAGAGAACTCATACAGGATACACGGCTGGAAGTGATGAAACAAAAACAGAACATTTACAGAACATTGTTGCTACTTACTTACTTAAAAAAGAGTGAGAGAAGCACGGTGCAGTTGGTAACGCTGTCGCCAGCTAGAATGTCCTGGGTTCGATTCCCCGCTGGGGACTCTGTGGGCACTGGGGGCCCATGGGGTTGGCGAAAGGGCCTTTCTGTGTGGAGTTTGCATGTTCTCCCCGTCTCTCCTAGGGTAGGTACCCTCACAAAAAACACAGTTACTGAACAAACACCACACCAAAGATTACTATCGGATAGTGCTTTAACCTTTTTTCTTTTCTTTTTTCTCTACACCCCCTTAATTTAACCCAGAGAGTGCACTACAGTACACTTTTGTACACTCACAAAAGTTAAATGAACATGCTGAATTTTAATGTGAAAGTTTGCTAGCGACTCCTCTCAATACACCTTTATAATGCAGATTACAGTATGCACCATGAAGTGTGCATAAACGCTGCATAAAATGCATATCATCTCCAGTACTGAGAGACTTTTAGACAAGCTGAACAAAAGAGCATACTGTAGCAGTATACAGTTGAAATTTAAACATAATAACAATAGCCATTGGTGGAAAAAAATGGCTTATTAAGTTATTATGGCCTATTAGTGGGAAAGATTGTATGCTTTACTAGTTCGATATGAGGGCCAAGTGGATTTATGACATGAAATGAGGTGTGAATTAAGGGAGAAAATGGAGGGAATGAGGGCGAGGTTAGCCTTACGCAGACAAGGGGAATTTAATGGGAGAGTACAGTTGAACGCTTGTTGCTTTTACAATGAAGGTAATTTATATGTGCACGGGACTGTTACTGCATAATGCATGGAAATACACTAAGTGTGCTGTATTATGGGGGAGTGACTTAGAAGGGAAAAAAAGGTAAACTGTCCAGCACAAAAACCTCCCAACACAAAGAACCACACCATTAACGGCGTGCTGTACTGTATCTCAAGCATTTTCTGAGTTTCTGCTGGAAGTTAACTTGCCCCGCTGGAGTTGCTGTGCAGCCAGGGTGAGCCATAAATAAAAAGGATTTTATAATCTTAATTATACAGACATTTCTTTTTCTTTTTCTGCTCTCCACTGAGGGCCAGCTCCCCCTCAGACTCAGCAGGTTACCGTGGCGATGCCAGGCAACCTCAACAACAGCAGCATTCAGCCAAGATTTAGAGCCGGGGTGAACGCAGCCTACGCTACACTTTCATGGTCCAGGGGAGTGAGAGGAAGGGTGGAACCGTGAAGGCTGCACCTCCACCTGGTTCTGTCGGAAAATTGTACTTCCCATCCCCGACCTCAAGTAGGGATGGGACGATACGCGATATTATCGTTTATCGTGATAAAAAACACTCGCGATAATCGTATCGTGGAGATTTAATTTTTATCGTGATATCGTCCTTATGCACTGGGATCAATTCACCTTTTATTTGCCGAGCTGCATATCCATATAAAAATATGAACGAAATAAAAAGAAAATAAACAAAAATAAAAATAAAACAATTCACAGGAGGCAGGCAGTGATCACCCCATGTACCATTTAAACCCTCTATAATTGGTAAAATAATATACGTACTTAATACATCCTTTTTTCACTATCAAATAGCAGATCTACAAGCTCACAACGCGTTGCACCGCGACGCGTTGTGAGCTTGTAGATCTGCTATTTTTTGGCAAATGTTACGCCCCAGGATAATGGATTTTGATTATCGCGATAATATCGTAAATCGCGATTTCTTTGGTCACAATAATCGTGATATGACATTTTCATATCGTCCCATCCCTAGCCTCAAGTAGAGAGCGACGGTCAGCGACAAGGATGCGGGAGCAGAAAAAGGGGGGAAAAATTCCACCGCATGGCAAACTCTATGCAGTGACGTTGAGCCTAGTGTGCTTGTGTTAAGTGAGGTCGGGGCTGGAAAGCAGAAGGTGGCGAGAGATGAGAGAAAAGGGGGGTTTGAGGAGACAGCGCACATATTTGAGAGGCGGGTCATGAGGCCCAAACACCCCACCTAGCGCGCACACACACACACACACACACACACACACACACACACACACACACACACACACACACACACACACACACACACACACACACACACACACACACACACACACACACACACACACACACACACACACACACACACACGCAATTAGTATTCTAATGTCATTGGGAACCTGTACAGCCACCCCTCTGAAAGAGAGAAAGGGAGAGTGAGGAGAGAGAGAGAGGGGGATGTAGTCTCTCTGTACTATAGGACAGAGGGACAGAGAAAAGAAAGCGAAGGAGAGAGAGAGGGAGGGAGGGAGGGTAAACAGATAATGTGGTAAAGACCTATAGGAGGAGGGAGAGGAGAGAAAGGAGGTCTATGAGGGGAGGTGCAGAGAGAGGTTCTAACACGTCGGGGGAGGGCGGGGGGTGGCATGTGAGGACACCATTTACTGCCAAGCAGACATTGTCTGTGTCTCCATGCCAACGCAGTGGCACTCCGTCTAAGGCCAGGCAGATCTCTCCATTAAAGACGTGGTGTGGTGGCCTCGGGTTGTTTTTCCATCGGTCGCCTCATGGTCATAACTGGTAGCAAGATCCATTTAACCGCATGAACCCACAAGCGCCCCGATAGCCGATCTGGAAGTTCCCAATGCATCTACTGCTCTTGTGAGCTTGTAGATGGGCTATTTTCGGCCAAAGAGAGTTGGCGTGCAGGGGGAAATGGAGGGGGCCCC
The DNA here is from genome assembly GCF_963921795.1 of Nannobrachium achirus. Lineage (NCBI taxonomy): Eukaryota > Metazoa > Chordata > Actinopteri > Myctophiformes > Myctophidae > Nannobrachium > Nannobrachium achirus. The sequence goes on from NC_137833.1 coordinate 21,172,279, forward strand.
CGTTTGGTTTAAGTCGTTAAAGTGACATCAGTGAGTCTACTTGAAAAAGGTCAGGAAAGTCCACTATAATAGTTAGCCCCAGACACTCCCGCACTGGGTTAGAAAAATACTGTACATACCCACCTGATGGACTGTGAACGCATCCAGCGTGTCCAACGGCCATTTTGGACCTGCTAGAAGCCCCATGTCAAAACACATTCTCTATGCTTCCGTAATAACTTGGGAGGCTAATCACTTTAGCATTGTCTCCTGGCGGAACAAAGTACCCCTCCCTGTCCTGTGTGCTATACCGAGGGCCAAGGGAGCGGTCTGGTGACGGTGTGCTGAATCCGTGTGACAGGGCCCCAGTGCGACAGCGCGGCCCCCCTGTCCCTCCGATAATCCCCGGGAGAAAGGGCCCACATTTGGGGCCGCGATACGCTTAATCCGGGGGGCCTTGCTCACAAAGGAGCCCCACACTTCCTCTGGCCTGGGAGCTTCCGCTGGTCCTGGGGGCCTGGCGTTGGTGCCAGTATAAACACACAATACGCCACCAATACACACTACAATGGAGCAAACAGCATACACACACACACACACACACAGTGGAAATGGACAGAGAGAGAGAGAGAGAGAGAGAGAGGGAGACAGAATCAAAAACAAACTTGTAAATTCACACTGTCCTTACAGGGTTCCAATCCAAACAGTCAAACCAACAAGCCCACGCACGAATACAGAGTGTAAACATGGTGCAGGCACACACAGTCACAAACATGTTCTCTCTCTCTCACACACACACACACACACACACACACACTAACCCTTAACACAACCCCTAAATTTAGTGAGGACCGCAAAAATGTCCTCACTTTCCAAAAATGTCCACTCTGTTGGTTAAAAACTCATTCTGGTCCTCACTCTGTAGTAAGAACGGGGGCACACACACACACACACACACACACACACACACACACACACACACACACACACACACACACACACACACACACACACACACACACACACACACACACACACACACACACACACACACACACACACACACACACACACACACACACACACACACACACACACACACACACACACACAGAATTTAGGTCCCTGCCCCTGGGTTTAAAGAAAGCTTGAATATTTACCATTGAAAGATGTGCTCCATTTAGGACAGAAAAAGACAGAGTGAACATTCATAAACAGGAAGACTGCTTTATTTAACCACATTAACACTGGCACCTCTATTTAAGGCAATTCAAAGATGTCCAAATATTTTTCTCTCCCCCCCTCCAAAAAAAATGCCAATCTACAACTAAGCTCACAACGTGAAGCATTGAGAGCTTGTAGATCATACGATGAATTATGTAGAGCTAAAGTTGTTAATGGCCGAGTCAGATATCACATGGAATGAACAGGTTTATTTATAGTCCGAGCGTTTCAGGCAAAAATCGTGCACTTCATGAAAGAAGCATGACATTTGGCACACAGTTAGAACATGCCATATGGAACATTTTTGGCTATAGGGGCATCGCAGATTTGTCTTGGGAAACTTGTGGGAGCCAATCAAAGTTGGGCTCTCATAGACTTTACTCTACAGTAAAATAATACAAAAAATAAATATGCTTTAAGTAGCATGTGAGGGGTCAAACTAGGTGTTTTTCGGGATTCTGAATCCAATACAGGCATTTGTTTTGCACGAAAAACATTCCTTTCCGAGAAACGGACGCCACAAAACTGTGAAAAGTGATGACTCATCAATAAACCATAGTTTTATCACTTTTATGGGGTCCGTTTTTAGCCCAAGGAATGTTTTTCCTGCTAAACAAATGTTTGCATTGGATTCAGAATCATGAAAAACACCTAGTTTGACCCCTCACATGCTACTTAAAGCATATTTACTTTTTGTATTATTTTACTGTATAGTAAAGTCTATGAGAGCCCAACTTTGATTGGCTCCCACAAGTTTCCCAAGACAAATCTGCGATGCCCCTATAGCCAAAAATGTTCCATATGGCATGTTCTGTGTGCAAAATGTCATGCTTCTTTCATAAAGTGCACGATTCCATCAAAATACTGCCCGAAACGCCTGAACTATAACTCTAAAGTCTGCAGTTAATTTAACTGAGTTAAATTCTCTGTTCTCCGAGTTGGCCCATGGAGCAGTGAAATCAAATGTGCATAACCACGACTTTCCTAAAGACTTTGCCCTTTATTCATCAGGAAAATTAACAATAGAACTGCCATGTAACAGAGAGACATTTAAGTAAACAGTCTCAGATGAGTCACAGAACTACTTAATTCTTCAGTTTTTCTGAAGAAGGAATCCCTAGTAAGCACTGTGAGTACCTGAGACGAATAACAGTCTAAATAAGTCCGTATTTTAACATTTTGGATAATTTCTTTTTTTGATTTACCAGACTGTAAACCACAAACTAGAAGTTTTTAATTTCTTAAAGTCTTAATGTACTCCCCCCTCATTTTGTTGAGTTAGATTTGTTTTACTTAACTCATATATATTAGGAATTATAAGACATAATACTTATGGAAAGTGGAAAAACAGCATATCTCCAGCAGTTTGTGGAACAACAGTCTAAGTCCGTACAAGCAATATTCAGCAGACAAAGGGAGCCGATAACATTAAAACAGACAATTAAACAAAATGATGGGGGACTGCATTAACAATTTAACAGCTTAAACATTACTAGTTTGTGGTTTACAGTCTGGTAAATCCAAACTATATATATTCCAAAAAAATCAATATAGACTTTATACTGTTATTCGTCTCAGGTACTCAAATATCAATGAATTTCTAAGTCTTTCCTTCCTATCATGGAAGGAAACGGCCATTTAGCTCTTATACGTCATACTTGAGGATGGGAAACACCAAGCTCACATGGGGACACGTCCTCTTTCCATTCTTCCCTTTTAAAACATGGGTTCTCTTGAAGGCAGAGAAAATAAATTCCGACATGAACAGTTTTTTTGATCCAGCCATACTTCATCAAGAATGCATTTGTTTTATGCCACATGAAGCACAAGGTGGGTGGGATTTAGTGCGGGGGTTTACCACAGTGTTCAGGCAACGTCAGGTAAACTGTCAAGCAGAGTGAATTGAACTCGCCTTTCCGAATACAGCTATAGTGATTGCGCAACTTCTCTGGCCCTTAAAACTAACAGATATATAAAAATATCTGACCCAGGTCTGACATGAAGGTAGGCCGTCCTCTCCAAGCCTCTTTAGTACCTGAACGGTGACCCTTGGCTGAACATCGCTCCGGCAGTCGCTCACGGTCAGCACAGACCTCTCGTGGTTAATAATAAGCATGAGCAGTGATTTGCGGGGCAGGGAGGGAGCGCTGTCCCTTACAGTACGAGGGACTTAATAGAAAATAGACGGCTGGACTGGGCCAATTGTTTTGACAGAAAGAGGTCCACCACGGTACTGGCATTCGTCCCTGCGTGTGGTGTCCACCAAGACTAACCGCTCATGACAGGGCCAGGAATGTGTGTGTATGTGTATGTGTGTACACACCAGGCCCAGGGGAAGCGTGCCTAATGTGGGAGAGAAACAGTGAATCCAACATGGCCTCTAGCCAGCGTCAGTGTTCCTTTCCTGCAGAATTAGCCTGTCAATCTGCCCTAATTCTCAAGGACGTAGGCAGCTCTTAAAACGCAGGCTGGGTTTAAACTGGAGGCAATGGCAACGTTCTTGACGGTTTTCTCAGCACTGGTTGCAGACAGACAGGCTGTCTGGCAGAGACAGGGCTGTGGAAAGTCAGACTAAAACAACTAGAGAGCCGAGCCACTGGTCAGATACAGTCCAGTCTTATGGTCGCAGATTGACTGTGTGTGTCCAACAGCAAGCTGGCAGGGGTCCTAGCTGAGCAGGAAGCCTGCACCAAGCCAACTTCAGAGGACAGACCGTCCCAGGAATAACTCTGCACATCTGCCCTTTATGTGGATGTTCATGTCAATGAGGTTTTCAGACAGACTGCCAGACCAGGCCCTCGTCTAGTCCTGGATGTTGGCCCCGCTGACGTGGGCCTGCCTTGGGCTCAGCCCAGCCCTGCCCTGGCTGAGCGCTAGGTTGCTGTTGACACACCACTGGAGGGCCAGAGGCCATTTGCATTCATGTTCTGCCAGCTCATGTATCCGACACCTGTTGCCTGGCCCAACTCAAACAAGCCCGACCACATCACAAAACGGAATCTGTGTGCGTATTAACTTCTTGTATCTGTGCAAATTTACATTCCATTTGTGCCTGTGTGCAAGGTTACAAATGTATTACTGCCCTGTGGCAAAGATTTCTCTGACGGTTGCTTAAAGGTCGTCTTGCATAATTTACCACACAAAAGACAGACACACAAACCAAGAGTGAAGAAACAATCCCTTTATTAGGTTAAACCAATAATAACGTGTCAATATTAAAAGAAAAGCAAATAAAGCTATAAATATGACATACAAATAGTTCAAAGTTAGCTTCACAGGAATCTATTGAATAAAACATTGTTATTGTGGTTTAGTGGGAGAGCGTGGATGTTTGGAAGTAATGAACAGCTGCCAAAATCATACGGCCCCATTCTAGTCCATACCAAAAATGCACACGTATGTTTCAAAATAGAAAACAAACAAAAAGCGAAAACTGACCTAATATGTATTCCACAAATATATTTTTAGATTTTTGGCCGCACAAAATAAACGTTTTCATTTCATATTAAAGCTGCAATCTGGAAGTTATTTTAATGAATATGTATTTATTTGAAATTAAGTGTGATAATATTACATTCTTGGTTGAATGCTCCTTTCTGATTGGCCAATCACAGAATTCAATTGTTATTTTTTAATAGCAGACTACTGCTATGAACAGACTGTTGTCAGGGACGGAGATTGGGCACCTGGATGATATTGATCCACGGTGCTTGATTTTTTGCTGTATCCAACATGGCGGTCAAGTAAACAAACTGTTATTTTAGAGCTAAACAGTAAAATAAAACATTTATTTTTACATTTGAGGTGAGAAAAAGACAATGCAGTAACAGAATATTGATCTTAGAGACCATTTTCCATTATGAGGTGGAATCAGAACTTTCCATAACCTGAACCTATTTTCTTTTCTCTCTTTTGGTTCTGGTTTTGTTTCTATAGCGTACGGCCCTGTTTCAGATGAGGTTCTGGGAACCTTTTTCAGGTCCTGCTCTTGAGGTAGTACTATACCTGAGTTCTGGGAACCCATGGGTGGGGCCAGCAGCGCTGCTGCTCTCAATTCTGGACCTTCCCGGTTGGGTCTGGTTTTATGGAAACTTAAGCAGAACTTGGTCCCGGGAACTTCACAGGTTCTTGAAAGTTCTTGGTTCTGGAAAGTTCTGGTTCGGCCTTGTAGTGGAAAAGGAGCTATATACCCTGGAGTCGACAGGTAGTAGCGCAAGGGGTGCATAAGCACAATACCTCCCCTGGTCCTGGTCGATGAGGGATTCACTCTTGGATGGTAGAAACTTATAGATCACAGCTTTAAATATGTGTTGCTGTATGTGATATCAGTAGACATTCAATGAGGAACATACTGTCACCAAGTTGAAACCGATCCCACATATAGTACATATTGTAGAGGACAAACCTCATCTGTGAAATATTCTGTGTATGTTTTCCACCTCTATTCCCATAAAGCAAGAACAAGAACATAATATTCACACAAACACACACAAATATATATGTAACATGTTTCCAAATTTGAATCATACATGTGAAATACAGTAGCTCTGGTCCACAGCGTTAGAAGGGGCGACCATAGCTGAATGGTTAGGGAGCCTGTCTAGTTGTCCCAGGTTCGATTCCAGGCCAGGCCAGAAATGTCGATGTGTGTCCCTGAGCAAGACTCTTAACCCCTAATTGCACACGTGCTCCATGTAGGCAGCGAATCAGCTGGGTTGGGCTGAAAATACTGAATTTCCCTCTTGGGAGGAGTATAACTATTATTTAGAATGAGTTCTCCTTAACGCTATGTCACCGATGATAACTTGCGCCACAGGAAATAAAAAATACAGCTACTCACCAAAACAAAGATGGCTTTAGGGAGCTGAAAGCCTACTTTCCTTAGTGGGAACACTCAGGGCCCCCCACCACACGTCTAAAATACACCTTTTAGCTAGAAAAGAAAATATTTCACCGTAAGTAAGAATCTGGTCAATGGAATTTTGTATTGACATGATCTGTAGGATCTGTTACTCTACATACCCGATGGTACCCTCCTTGACTATCCTGAAGTGTTTGTTACTGATGATTTTCTCTCGGCCCACTTCTTCAAGTGCAGGGTCCTTAATCACATAGTGACATCTCTTGTGTCTTCCAAACTCGTAGTGATTCGATTCGGTGTGAAATATATCATTTTTTTTTCTGTCCAAAAAGTGTGCTTTAGACGTGACGTGGGGGGCTCCGAGTGTTCTAGCAAGGTAAGTAGGCTTTCAAAATCTTAGAACCGTATTTGTTTTGGTGAGTAGCGAAAGCGTATTTTTTTATTTTTACTACAGACGAGAGGCTGAGCAGCCTGGGCTACGGCGGCTGTGAGCAAAAGGGCTCATCGTGACATAGCGTTAATGAGACCTCCTTTTAACGCTATGGACCAGAGCGACATTTGTTTGGGGTATGGGTCACCGTATAGGGGTGAAAGGAAATGACCGAATGCATGAAATCAAAGCAAGACTGAACGGACTACTCCCTATACCCATATATATACAGTATACTGTATGGTTGGTTATGTTTATTCAAGTCAAAGGCATACCCGACAGCTAAACAGTGTACTGAGGCTGTTAGATTATAACAGAGTCTATAACATTTACAACCTTTTTGATTTCAGAGAACCATTTGGCCACGGAGTGCCATTTGATACCAATCTAATAACATTTGTATTGTCGATTTTTATATGATTGTCCGATAATGACATAAAGTCTGTCATTTGGTCCAGAAAGATTTTACCGTTTATGAACTGTAGGTAGGCCAATACCCTTTTCAAAAATAGCAATTCTTGTAAATTCTCTATTTTTGTTATGTAATACTGGTGATAATTAACTATCAATCATATAGCTGGGGACCTGAAGAACAGTGGTTCCCAAATCTTTTCAGGTCGAGACCCAAAAGAGAGATTAGGCGTTTTCCCGGTGACCCAAACTAATGAAAACAGCAGAACTACAAGCGCACAATGCATCACTTAGCGCAGCGTTGAGAACTTGTACATCGGCTATTATCACTACTTCTTTGATTTGATTTCTAATTGATGGAATTTCTTCGATTGTATTCATGAAATTACATTGAAAAATCATAGATGTTTATGTTTTGACATTTACTCGTGACCCATAAAAATGTGTCCGCAGCGAACAGATGGGTCCGGAACCCCTGCTTGAAAACCAGTGCTATAGGTACATTCTTTTCAAAATAGCAATTCTTGTACATTCTCTAGTTTTATCATACTTGTAATGTAATAATGGTGATGATTAACTATCAGTCATATAGCTGGGGACCCCGCTAGAAACCCCCTCAAGGACTACTGGAGGAGGTCCCCGGACCCCACGTTGAGCACCACTGGTTATAAGGTATAGAAGTGATGAGGAAGGCCAGTGGGTGAAGCAGTTCATCCACACTGATTGGACACTGCTGTGTTCCAGCCGGTGAGGAGCCAAGCATGGTGAGATTACAGAGTGAAGCAGCAAGAAGCACTTTGCACAGAGAGAGAGGACATGGATGTACAGACACATACAGACAATCAAGACGGGCAGGCAGGCAAAACACGGACTCAAGCAATATATCTTCAACCACTTAAACCCTGTACTTAGATGACCGGAGTCTGCCAGGGCTCTATACTAGGTCCACTCTTGTTTTCGCTCTACACTTTACTATTTTTGCTGAAAATAGCACATCTACGAGCTCATAACGCGGCTATTTTTGGAGAATGTTCGCCCCCAGAATAGGGACTCTAGGGTTCAAGTGGTTATGTGAAAAAATGGGGCAGCGTATGTGTGATGCTCCTGTGATCTAGGTTTTAGGCACGGTAGAGCAGGATCCTCTCTGCACAGACCTGGCCCACCAAGCCTGCGTACTGCTGCACCTCCGTCTCGTCACTGGAGCCCCTGCGTTTGCGACTGTACGCAGCGTAGGGCATGACTGTCCGTCGGTAGAGGACCAGAGCCGAGCCCACATCCTTCAGCACCCGGGCATCACCTAGAAAAGTACAAACAGACAAAAAGGTATACAGTACGACCCAGGCTAGTTGCATCACATATATAACAGTGGTTCTCAACCTTTTCAGGCCGCGACCCCCAAATAATCATAACTGGGGACCCCCCCACCCCACGAGCACTAAGAGTTGAGGCATTACATGTTGTATAACACGGTTCTAGTGTGAAAATAGCAGATCTACATGCTCACAACGCCTCGCGTTGCGAGGCGTTGTGAGCATGTAGATCGTCTATTTTCACAATTTCTGCCAATAATATTTGAGAATTTGGCCAATGTTTAAATTGTCACTTTAGAAATGTGCAGATACCCTCTCCTCTACACACTTAAACTTTATTTTGGTTTGTTTACCGTTGAGTGAGAAAACAATGTTGGACATTAAGTTAATCCTCTGGGGACCCCCCAAAATAATTTGGGGACCCCGACCCACAGGTTGAGAACCACTGACATATAACAATGTCTGCACTCTTTCATGCACTAAATAAATACATAAATGCATAAAAATTGCTCTCTCATGCAAGTTAACCTCTGAGTGACTCCTGCTGGCAAGGAATTGCAACACTTTTTTTTTGCACCAATTCCCTCTGTGCCCGAAACTGAAGTCACGTACCGTAGGTGCGTTGGTTCGGCTAATTTGCAGGGCTTGTTTACAGGGGCCTTGCTCCTCGCTGGTTTGCAAACCTCAGAATCTCATTAGGCCTTGTGTCATAAAGTCTGCTGGCTCCCCACAGACCAGTGAAAAACACACTGCTATGGTCCGAGCATGCAACGCTCAGCAGCTAATGTACTCTGGAGAGTTAGGAGGGGGGGAACGGCGTGAAGAAATGGCGACCTCTCTGCTTCACGCCGACACTAGTACCACAGTCTCCATGAGTCGAAGGGGTAACGATACATTTAATAGCGATACGATACAGTACGTATCATGACGATACGATACATGGACGATATTGGTTCATTCATGGCGATACGATACGATTCGATTCGATTCAATGATTTACAATCGATATTGTAACTATTTAGCAAAAAATGTAATCGGTATGAAACATGTCAATAGTGCAGGTTTTTTAAGGGAAAATATATTACTATGGATATAAATAAGTAATACATGGACATTATATTTCAACACACATGGACAAACCCGCACCTTGACATAGAATAGAGATTAGGTTACACACATTTATCGATAGACCAAGAGTATCTATATGGAATGGAAAAGTACATACAATCGATTGTTTGTATTGCAAAACAATTTGAACACACACACATACACTACAGTATGCCTTTACTAATTATCAGCTCAGCCTACAACAGCTGTCTGCTGTGCAGCTTGCAGTTGCCATAGAATGGAGGATACACTTCCATCATCAGCAGTGTTGTATTGGTGATTTAATTAGGCTAATTTAATTACATATGCATGTCGCTTAACACCTACACTACTGGAGTTAGCAGACCATTGATATGCTCATTCCTATGTTAATACCTGATGGTGTGACACTACAGCTTTTGTAAACGTACACCCTGAATTTAACTTGTTTCTACTTTTTCTGTTTTTTTTGGTCTCCCCGGTGCGGAGAAAACAGAGGAAAAACACAGGAAGAGAAAATCAAGAGTCAGAAGAGCACAGTTTTCACGCTGGTCTGTGCGGTGGGTCGTTATGAAGGTAGCTAGGCAGCGATGCAGCCCTGATTTCCCCCATAATTATGTAAGCATGGGGAGAGTCCCGCCCCCTCCTTTTCAGTCTCTACTTGAGGAGGGCGGGGATTGACAGACAAATTCCCTCAATAGCGCCCCTTTGCCAACAAAGGGCATGTTGGTATTGCAGCTGAAACGGCTTGGAATGACAGAACATTCTATATCTGAGTGGTTGTTTAGGCTTAAACCTGTATAAAACGTATTATGTGCCAATATTTATTTAAAATATATTTTTTTATTATGCATGGTGTAGCCCCTCTAAGGGTTGTTTTACATCGATGCATGAGCATGCGCGCCCTCCTGCTCAAAAATGTAGTGACACGTCCAATACAACACTGATCACGAGTGATGCTGTGGCCTCATAAGTCATAGCACCATATGTGTCAAATAGAATGGAGCTACGATTGGTATTAGCTCCTGCAAGGCCTCCCATTCAGAAGTCAGGACCACCACTATACCTTGTTACACCCATGTGGTGTCCAGCTGAACAGCTCTCACTTTTACCAAATTCCTAAAACATTCACAGCCGAATCTCATTCCTGCACTCCAGCTCAGACTTGGATGAACATGAGACAGAGGAGCCAAAAGAGATACGACACTAATTTAACAACTTTTTTTTTTTTTTTTTTTTTTTTTAAGATTTGTTTTTGGGCTTTTTATGCCTTTATTTGATAGTAGACTGACAGGACATGGGGAGAGAGATGGGGAATGACATGTGGCAAAGTTCGTCCGGATCGGGAATCGAACCGGCCACGCCAGCAGGCATTATAGCCTAGTTGCCCTAGTATGTGGTATGTGCCTTGACCACTAGGCCAGCGGGCGCCCCATAATTTAACAACTTTAACCTGCAATGTTTATGAGCAATGACTTATCTTAACTCTTTGAGTGCCCCCTTTTTCACCACTAGAGGGCCCCAATGACCAGAGAATTCTACTTAGACAGTGCTGGTATATGCACAAGCCCTGCAGCCATGACATGCCTGAACACTTTCCTTTGTGCATGTACAGGAAGAGGATGAAGTTAGCTTGAAGTTAGCTATTGGCTACCAAGCATTTTAGAAGATCTATTTTCTGCAATTTAGCCTCGATTAAACCTTGCACACCTCATGCATGGGAAAAAAACAGAGAAGAATGAGCTCTAAAAAATCCAATGCAATCCTGGATTGCATTGGAGTGGATTTGTGCAGTTTGTTCACAGCTTTCAAACAAAAAAATCCGATTGGAAATCCGTTCAGGCATTCTTGAGATAATAGCCATTATGTTTTACATGTTATGTAAACAAAAATGGCTGCCCTGTATGTTAGATGGGGTTGTATGGGGGTGGAACATGCAAAATCGCGATTGAAATCATGTTCACCAGATTTGATGGGGTCCAAAAAAAAAATTTCAAAATTTTTTTTTCAAATATTTTTTTTTTTTTTTTTTTTTTACTAGTTCGGGATCGGCACTCTGCGATACGCTAATAAAGCCGAACTAGTTCGGGATTGGCACTCAATGAGTTAAGACAAATACTACGTGCTAGGGGTGTAACGAAAGTTAAATCGAAAAATCGATTTTAGTTTGCAACAATCTACTATATCGGTGCAGGTTTGTCCATATGTATTGAAATATAATCCATGTATTTGCTAGAGAATCACAGTGTTTAGTTATTTATATCCATTATAAAAAAATCCCTTAAAAAACCTGCACTATTGGCACGTTTCACAGAGATTAAAGTGCTTTGCTAAATAGTTAGTATATCGATTATAAATCATTAAATCGTATCGCCATGAATGTACCAATATCGTCAATGTCTCGTATTGTCAACCATGAATCGTGAATCGTGATGCGTATCGTATCGCTATTAAATGTATCGTTACACCCTTACTATGTGCACATTACAACCAGGGTCAGTTCATTAAGCAGTTCAAAAGGCTGGGCCATTTGAACCTGTGTCAACACTGTTCCCTCACAGGATCCTGCTGATTAGTCAGTAATGATCCAGGAAGAGGATTTGTATCACGGAGGAGATACTGTATCAGTGGTCTAGGTGAGGTCCAGGACCCCTTAGGGGTCCTTGAGGGAGTTCCAGGGGGTCCAGAGCTAAATGAGTTAATAGAGCAGGGGAAATCTGTTTAACCACTTTAAACCACAATGCATTGTCAGCTTGTAGATGTATATTTTCACATTTGGAAGAAAATGTGGAAGAAATTTAATATTTTCTTGTATGGGGATTTTCTTGGGGGGTCCTTGACAAGTTTGCCATGCCTGTCGCTATAATTGTGAAACTTAAAGTGCACTCAGTGGAACGCACATCTCCACCAAGCTGGGTGGAACTCCATATTCGCCTATGACATAAAGTATGATTCCATATTTGGGCAAAGTCCCAGCCCAATCCAACCTCCTGACATTATCAAATTAAATACATTTAAAAACATTTAAAACACATGGAAATTCTTGGCCTACTGGCAGCCTGCACAAGAATTCTGGTGGGCCCAGCGTTTTGCAAGATTAGCCCTGACAAACACACACAAACAGACCCTCTTCTAAACAAGCCCAGCCTCCCACAGAGCCACACTGTAAAAAGTTATCCAGAGGGCCTGTAGTCCAGAGCCTAACATGACAGATGTACTGTTCTAGGAAGCTCACAGCTGTTTTAATTGGGTCCAATAAATAAATAAATACAATTAAGCAGATGTTTTTCTTGCTCTGCCCCCATGCCATCTACCTGGCTCTATTTATACTCACACAAACCTCCCAGAATCCCCTATGCTTTTCGTATTTTCCCCCAATTCATTACTTGTTACTGATTCATTATTTATTGCTTATTATTTATTTCATTAAAACCCTTAAACTTCTATATGGTGTGTATCTTTGATTAGTGAAAATAGATGATTGATGATATCCATAAATCTATAAATCAACACCAATTTAAAACAACCACAGACCAGCAGGACTGATACTCATACCCCCTTAAAATACAGCGAAGGCTGTGTCTTCAATTGCTCAGACCACCTTAACAGGACTCAAAACGCAATGAATTCTTAACAGGACTAATGACAAACCGCCATGTCACGTAATAAATATCAAGTGAGTGGTGCTATTTATGAGTTCATTTCATCAAGCGTCCCGCTAGCCAATCACAGCATGCCCTGCGAAGCTTGGCCAATGGGACCCTTGGCGTACAACAAACTGAGTCGTTTGTGCCAAGATGTAGGCCATATTTAGGCCAGATTAGGGCCACGCTTCAGTTTACTTAAGCCAAGGACATTTTACACAACAATCTTTGAGCAGTTTGTGCCAAGGTGTAGCCATATCTACGCCAGGTGTAGGCCACGCTTCAGTTTACTTAAGGATTTTTTTAACACGTTTTTCCATCTTTTTTTGATCGGACAAAGCCAGATGTTTGAGCTATGGCTCCTGTTCCAGGATCACCAAAAATGAACGAAATGCAGAGATCACACACCATCCAGTCACCATGGTAACTCAGCATCACCCCTACATCCTAGTCCACCTTAAGGGCATAGTCACACATCTGTATGAGAACCATTCTGGCAAGCCCAGCGCACACGCCACAACACCGGGCTGCTGGGTGCGTTGGTTTCCCATGATGCAGCTTGTGGGCAGTGCTGGTTTTCTGGTGTGTAGAATAGATTGTTAGACTGTGTTTGGAGTGTTGGCTCCCTGGAGGAGAACTGGAGAACTGCAGTGGGGTGCCTGCCAAGTGGGGTCGGCCATGGTGCTTCTTTCCTGTTGATTGGCGTGTATCAAAACAGCATCCCGATTCCAGCAGTGGAAGCTTGTGATTGGCTGAACCGGAGATAGGGAGCGCTCCGTTGTGTTCCCCTGGGCCGCGCAGAGGTGCCGAAAGTCGGGGGCTGAAGATTTACTATTCGGTCCATAGGGGCACATAAGTCGGTAATGGCGCTGAGTTGGCTCATGCGACCGTCGCAACGCTCGACACAGAGACTTGCTCGCTACCGCTCGCTCGGCAGTGTCTCACGTGGCTCATGGTCGCCTCCGTCATCTCCACCGAAAACAAGCACTCCGCCCTTGGTCCATTGTTGGAACCGGGATGCAGTTTTGATTCACACCGTTGGTTGATGCCCGGTTGAGGGTTCTCCGGTGTTGAACTACAGGTTTCGGATGGTTTCAGGCACCACGGTGGGGAGCTTTGCAACCATGGAAAGTTAGTGAACGGGACCTAAAGCATAATTATGTTGATTTGCCTGCCAGCCAGATTTAAATTGTGTGCCTGTGACGTCATAGGTGCCGCATTGATTTTATAAACAATGTGATATCAACTGTGATCTTCATATTAAAATGTTAAAGGTATGAAATTTAAATAAAGTAATCCAGGCATGTACCATTTTTGGCTTTTGACTTGCACAAGGACATTCTTGAATAACAAGGCACAGAATGAAGCCCTGATTGCGTGCTCGAACCCACAAAGGACCACAAGTCTTGCCATTTCCCTTGTTTCAGCCTCTACTTTTCAGTTCCGTGCAACAGTAATATTTCCACACAAAGAAGGAGAATCTTGGAAAAAGCCCCAAGCCTTTTTCTCTTCCCCTCTCTCTAGAGATATATTCATATTTCAATGAAGATCTTTCTATCCACACTGTGCGTTCATGTTTAATTTAATAGCTTAATTTCACTGTTCACCAATACCTTCCTTGCCTTGCAAGCTTTGGCATCCACACAGCTCTAACGATAAAATGCTGAGTCATATCTGAAGCTCCATTACACAAGTGCCGATTTTCAAATGAGGATAGAAAGCAATATGTTAAACATCGTCTTATGGGGGAAATGTATTTCAACAGATATAAACAAGTAACTTTCACATGATCATAACTTTGGCACTCTTGAGTAGTATTAGTGTCCTAACAACACGGCAATGGAATGCATTTATATTCTTTATTATGCTTCCTCAATAACTCAGGCTAATCGCATTTGTGTCGTCTCTGGGTCCCCCCGGTTTCTCCATCCTGGAATGGGACGGATCCACAGTTGAACAACTGCAACAATGTGACCCTGCTTCTCTTTGCCTCCTCTGTCCTTTGCTAACGTCTGTGACAGAGGAAATGGGGGGGGGGGGGGGGGGGACTTGAAGTGAAGGCATATTAAGGAACGAACACTTCATAAACACTAGTGGACAGTGGTATGGCTGTCAAACAGTCAATTAACCTCTACAGTAACACAGACCAGAGCGCAGAGAGGACTCTTTATATCTCTCACTCAAGACAATCCAAACATCCGTCCATCGCATAAACACTCGTTTACAACTTTCCCTTTCGGCTTCCTCCTTCCTTCCTTCCATCCATCCATCCATCCATCCATCTCTCCTCCTTCCCCATTTCGGATAGTCTCCAGACCCAAAGCTATCCGGGAGGGGAGGGGGAAGAGGGGGGTTCACCGGATGTCCAGTGACACAGCAGCACTCCAGGGTTGAAGACCTCCGGGGCCAAGGTTCAAGGGTCGGAGGAAAGAGGAGTGTTGAGGAGTGAGAGGGTCAGGGCCGAAGCGAGGGGCCTTGACACCTCTGGTCATGTTTCTCTGCCTCTTCCCGTCCATCTGAGGATGTCTCAAGACTTGCACACTGCACACTGGTCAATGGCAGGCCACATGGTTCACCCTCAGATAAGACCACTTCCTGTGACCCTATGTCGCAATGTCCCCCCCAAAAAGGGGCAGTTCAGCATGGAAAGAAAGAATGAAAAGTACTACTTTTGTGTTTTGTTAGGCAAAAAGTCCCAGTAAAAAAAAAGGAAAAAAAAGAAAAAAAAAGAGCCTGTCTGGAAGTTAGAAAGGACTCCCTCACGTCTCCCTGTGCTCTGACAGCGGAGGATTTGAGATAGAGGAGTGATGTCCCCTCTCTCACCTTCGGCTCGAGTGGAAGACACCGGGAGAGGAGTAGGGTGAAGTGCCTGTGACTGCGGGGAGCTTAGAGATGCAGACAGGCTGATTAAAAGAATGAAAAGTGAGCCAGGCGGGTATAAAAGTAGACTTATGGAGTGCACTGTGGAGAAGCCAGGGAGGCTGGAGGTATTATGTGGGTGCCGTCAGACAAGGGCTCGTAAACATCCCGGGCCCGTCTCTGTCTTTTCACCAAGCCCTTCTGTTCCCTCACCTAATGTCTCATCTTGTCTTAGCAGGGCCATACCAGTTCACATGTAGTATGTGTAAAAAAACAGACCCTTACTAATGAAATGAACACCGAAAATGTTACTGCGTACATACTGTATATGTGAGTATGTGTGTGTTTGTGTATGTGATGGAGAGACTAGTTGCATCAGCTTATACTATAGTTATAGTGCGTGCGTGTGTGCGTTTGGGTGTTTGTTGGAGTCAGCGTTTGGCATATCTGGTTTGGCGCCTGCTTGAGGCACTTAAGGTTCACGGGGTGACTCGCGTGTCATGCACCCCCCTTTCTTTTTTTTTTTTTACAAGAGTTTATCCTGCAGAGAGGGCAATGCCCCTACTTCTCTGTCAGCCAAACACAGATTACAAGCGAGGGTGTGAGTGTGCGTGTGTGAGAGACGGCCCATATGTTTCTGTACAGAATGCGTGTGGGTGTGCATACTGTGTACAACATGTATATGTTGGGTCACAAAGAGAGGCCCCTATAAGTGTGAGCAACAGGCACGCAATCAATGGGATCCAGCTTTGGACAGGGTTGTGTAAACTTTAGATTAACACTGTTTCCACACCTCATTAGGACAACGCTGTATCCTACACACACTGACAGCCTAAATGGACACCTGACAACCTCCCTCTCTCTCTCTCTCAACCAGGGTGGGTCCCTCACAGCCCGGCCTAATGCAGCCTAATGTCAGCCTGTGGAGAGGTTGGGATGAATGGGCTACAGCTGGGCGCTTTGTTCAAATCAAATCAGACCTTATTTATGTAGCAGATTACATGAAACACATTTGCATTTAAATTAACCACATATTCCTTGGAATCCCAATTTTGGGCAAAATGTCCTTAATTTTGGCCAATTTTGGTCATTTTTATATCGACACATTTTGAGCTTGTACATAGGCCATTTCGCTATATGACGTACAGCAAAGTATACCGTGCTTGAGTGGTTGAGTGAAAGTGTGTCCAGAATGGAGGGGTTTAGTATCGTCTTTCTTATACTGACTGATGTGGAAAGATAAGTAAGTTGATCTTTTAAATTGCTTTTCTCCAATATTTCACAAATAAAGTGAGATGTAAAGTATAGACAACATGGTTGGTGAAACAGCAGTGACTGTTCAATGTGTGTTAAAAAAGGACCCCAATGAAACAAGCCCAAAAGCTTTATTGAGGTGTTTATCCTTTTAGTTATCTAATATCAGAAAGTGCACAGCACACCAGTCCTTATGAGGAGCCAACGGAACAAACACTAATCAATGAAGAGTATAGCCACACACTCGTAGCTGCCGATGCAGATCTTTTATTACACAGAAAGGATCAACGTTTCGGACAGACTGCCTTCTTCAGGGTTGTCTTCAGGGTTGTATCCTTCTAGTTGACCTTGAACCAGTGAACTGTACTGTCATGAAACTGTACCTTTTCCTATGCAAACCTCTAATAAAATCTTCAATCCATCAATCAATTAAACATAGCAGGAGTCCAAGCGTGTAGGGTCCAGGATAGAAGGTGCCCGCTTACATGCAGCGCATACGTTTTTTTCTCAGGTAGGCGTATCAAACAATGTCGTTGCTTACAATAAAATGCTATTGTTTGCTCCTGTGTGATTTAACTTTGTTTTTGGTTGTGTAGGTGTACAATCATTTTATTTAAAATATGGTAATTCTAAACCCTTGGTACGATAGTTTAACACAGTAGTCTGACTCTATGTAACAAAAAACTGTTTAACCAAGAAATAACACTTAAGCCCTTTGCACACAGGACAGTTGCGTTTTTTTTCGTTTGCGGCATGAATAAAACGCATTGGATTTGGTGTGCAAGGCTGTGCGTAATCGGCACTGCGGATCCAAAAAGGAGTCATAAAAGGAGTGATGAGTTTTTTTTACCGCATGCGACAAGACGCACAAATCGAACTGGGTTCGATCGAGAAAAAAACGCACGGCGGCAGCCACTCGTCGCACGGCTAATTCGGATCCGGTGTGCATGAGGTCATAGAGAATCATTGTTTTCTTTTCAAAAAATTATATTGTCCGTGCGGTTAAACGCGCCTGTGTGCAAAGGGCTTTACCCTACCTTTAACGCTTTTATCTATCAAAATCTGTTTTTTTTTTATTATTCTTTTTATATTTAACTTCTAGAAAATGTTCTCAAATATCAAAAATAAGTTCCATCAAATTGATTAGAAGATGTTGCACCTTTTTGGTTTCTTTTTCGGTGCACCATGGGTCAGGCTCTACTCCCCATAGCGATAGGGACCACAAGGCTTCTATCCACTGAGCTAATTCACCAAAAGAGGGAGGAACATGGCTTGGTTTAGGTCAGTGGTTCCCAAACATTTCAGCTCGTGAAATTAGACGTTTGCCTGGGACCCAAACTAGTGAAAATAGCAGATCTACAAGATCACAACGCATCGCGCTGCATCGAGAGCTTGTAGATCGGATATTTTCACTACTTTTTAAATATTTTCTTTTTCAAATACATGGAATTTCTTAGATTTTTCTTTGATTTCTACATGAAATTATTGCAAAAATCATTGAATTTTGTTTCTAATTAATTACAATGTTAGCTTTTTTGGTAGTGCTTTTTGAAAAGGTTTTGAAATAATAATAATTAAAAACAAAATGTAGGAAACAAAAAAATAAAGGGACCCACAATGGGTCCCACCCACTGATTGGGAACCAGTGATTTCGGCCATGGGACGGACAGGCCACAGGCTGAAGGTTGGGGCAGAGACCGCAAACCTCAGCAGGGTGCCAGGCTGCTGCTGCTGCTGATGACCCGGTGACTGACTGACCGCCGTGTGTATTTTTGGAAGACAACAACCCTTAGCCACCACCACCACTCTGGCAGGGGCCATCTTTAGCTATCCGTTCCCTGGCCCACACAGCGGCAGGTTGCCTGGCCTTGGGAGCCAACGATCATGCAAGCTGGTGCTGAAATGTACTGGCACCGCATTCCGACACGCAGAAACCCAGGCCTGAAATAATGTCCCGGCCTGTCCAAGATCAACAGGCCATGCAGGAGCGGAGGCACCACAAGGGCAGGAGAAACACGCAGACACACAGGCGCATATGTCCAGAGAGACACACACCGTGACCACAGACAAAAAAATCCCCAAGTGTGTGGGCCATTACGCTGTCTTCAGTAATTTGTGCCTTGTTGGGTCTCAAACCTGTGACTGAAGGGAGGAGGTCAGACCTACCGCCAGCTAAGCTGTTAATGACCATGCTGTAATGTCCATGTTCTAATCGTCTCTTAAAATATCCATTTACTTCCAGTTTTACCTGGGCACGCTGCATTGACTGCCACTTGAGTCAATAAAACGCTGTCTGCAAAGTGAACGAGAGAAAATTTGAATAGCAGTGGTAGTGACCATCGGTGGCATGTTGATTAGGTCACTCAAGAGCACCCACACCCCCCCCAAACACTGCCATGCTTTCAGCTTGCCTCACTCCTCACTGGATTCTGAGAAGCCATCATTCGTACTTTAAATGAAGTATACTAGTTTCTGAGTAATTGAATCTTCTTCAGTGCCTGTCCCATCGTATGATCAAGTGGCGAGAGATAGAAGGAGAGGAGACAGGTGCCAAACAGCCAAAGGCACAACGTTTTGACGTCACAGGTGTACCGGTATGTGTATATGAGTTAATTTCTACCTGCCTGCATGGAGCAAGGTCCAACTATGACACCACAGGATAATACCGTTCTCCCTCTGCCACTCTCTCTGTGCCATCCTCCCTCCCT
The DNA here is from genome assembly GCF_963921795.1 of Nannobrachium achirus. Lineage (NCBI taxonomy): Eukaryota > Metazoa > Chordata > Actinopteri > Myctophiformes > Myctophidae > Nannobrachium > Nannobrachium achirus. The sequence goes on from NC_137833.1 coordinate 21,192,045, forward strand.
CTGCTTCCCTGTTGCTATAATACATTCTTCTTATGTCACAACAGGTTCTCCATCTCTCTCACCTGCACTCTTACCAGACTCCTCTCTGCCTCCTTTAACATCCTGGTGTATAAAGTACAGTACTTGAAAGATACAGTATACTGTAGTTAGTTTAATAAAAGTATAGATATATTACTCTAAAGTGACTCTAGAAAAATCTAAAGTCACCCATAAGAAAATCACTTGGGTAAAAGACTTACAGTAGCTCACATTAATTGTACTCAAGCATCAATCAAAAGTAAATATACAATTATAAAAAGTTAAAAGTACAAGGTGCCTTTCACAGTACAAAAACAAAACAAGCATTAATTGATTTATCTTAAAAACGTTATTAACTGTGATTTGATCCTTTTGGGAAAATACTTTTTTTACCAATTTTTTTTCCCCCAGGCCAGTAACTCACCATGATTTTCTCGATTTCCGTTGGGATAGAATGGGGGTTTTGGCCGATCGTCGATGTCCCCGTGCGTTTCGCGTGCGCGATCCTTTCACGTAAATGTCCCCGCAAATAGTCCATGTGTGACTGAAGAACAGAACTGAAAAGTTTCGCTAGCATAGCCCCAAGCATGGCTGCTGTAGGAGCTCGAGTGTGCAGACAGCAAACGGATGGCTGGGAGTAGCCTTGGAGAAGGAGAGGCGCTGACGTCACCTCTGCTTCATGCACGATCTGCATGAGCTATCAGTGCACGAGTGGTGACTAGGGAAGGTTAGACGATCGCCGATTTTCGGATCAAAAGCTTTTATTCCGGTTTTAAAGACAAAGTCCGGGAATGTACGACGTGGCTGAGAGTCCCTGGGGGGATGTGCGATATAGTACGGTTTTAACATTAAGGGGCTCCCCGTGGCTTAGAAGGTGTTAAAACTGCCAAATACAAGGCACAAATACTTAGTTTCCATACAATCAATTATTTGCAATTCAAAACGATTCGATACCGATTACCACATTTTAAAACGATATGATACGATACAAAGCCAAAGCGGTACAATATTTTGCTTTTGCAAACGATATAGTAGATCATTGCAAATTAAAATAGATTTTTTTATTCAGCTACTATATCCTTACACCCCTAGTAATGGGTGTTTATGTTCATCTTCCTCTAAAGCAGGTGCCGGCATAGTGTCGTCATTATCACCACCACCACTTCTATCGCCAACATTGGACGAGCCAATGGTGTCATGTTTGTGTTTCCAGAGAATGACCAATATTCAAATGGCTCTGCTGTGTGGTCTTGTCCTCAACCTGTCTCGACGAGACCACCAGCTGTTCTCGCACAAAATACAGTCTGGATGATCTAATATCATGACGGGGGGCAAAAGGTTAAATTACTGATGTATTAAAAATGTCAAGTATAGAACTATAGATCCTCCCAAAAACTAGTACTGTAACGAGGTGTAACACACAGCTGTATTTTGTTACTTTACACCACTGACTCTCAGGTAGGGATGGGACGATATGAAAATGTCACATCACGATTATTGTGACAAAAGAAATCGCGATTTACAATATTATCACGATAATGAAAATCCATTATCCTGGGGCGGAACATTTGCCAAAAAATAGCAGATTTACAAGAGAGTGAAAAAAAGACTGTATTGAGTAGGTATATTATAAGTACCGTTTACCAATTATAGAGGGTTTAAGTGGTACCAGATATGCAGCTCTGCAAATAAAAGGTGACTTGATCCCAGTGCATGACGGAGGACGATATCACATCATAAATAAAATCTTCACGTTATGATTATCGTGAGTGTTTTTTATCGTGATAAACGATAATATCGCGTATCGTCCCATCCCTACTCTCAGGTTCTTTAGCTTCACATTTCTTTCTCCTCACTGTCATACCTGGATAGTTCTTAAAAAGAAAAAGAAAAACTCAACACACTTTCCTGTTCATTGTCCCTGGTTGATGATGCGGATTAATGGGGAAGTGTAAACACCAGACAACTCAGGTTACGGCCCGGATGATACCCTCAGGCTTGTATACAAACGGGCACATTAACGTGCGCGCGCACGAACGGAAGAACGTACACGTGCACTGTACGGATCTCCGGAGTGTTCATTTATCTTTCTGTAGCTCGTGAGCGTGAAATGCGTACAAATGACTCTCACGGGTCCAAATTGTGTAACCAAATGGACTCTCCAGAGTTAAATAAACTCTCAAGATGTCACAGTGTAGCACCCAAAGCTACTGTATCCGACACGCGAGAGGTAACTTCCAAGTTCATTTCAGGTACAAGGTGTTGCTGTTCAGGACATCAGTTTCCGCTGCAGATTGCAGAGAACTGCAGAGTCAAAAGCACACGACTGGCGCTGTGTGCATGTGTGTGTGTGTGTGTGTGTGTGTGTGTGGCGAGTTAAACAGGAAGCACAACACTTTCTCTGCAATAAACCAATTCTAACTATTCCCCCCTCCCACCCCTGGCTCTCTGTGCTCTCTCCCTCCTTCTCCCTGGTCCAGACAACGGCGTCTGCCAGTCTAACTGCTCTGCACAGTCTATTACCACCCGTCATCATTATTATAATGACCCTTTTTTCGGTTTAATGACAGTGTCAGCTCCGCTCTGACCACAATACCCCCCCCCCCCTCACAAAAAAAAGAATAACACGCAAGACCTTTTTTTTTTTTTACCGGGAGAGAGAGTGCGATCAGGGCAGCCCGCACTCAGCTGACCTTGGGTCAGTGACCGCACGCTATCGGGATTGAGTCCAGAAATTTCAACACACACACCGCCACAGCAGCACGACCCAGATCAGGTCGTAATGAAGGAGGAGGGGGGGAGAGTTTCATGGGTTTATCCAACAGAGCCTGCAGGCGTTGTTGGAGTAGCCAAGAATTTTAGACCAGTGGTGGGTAATTTTCTCCAGATATTATAAAACATACTCATAAAATCTGGTCTGAGTGGTGAAACGTACTGGTCACCTGGTGTATGTACGATGGAAAAGTCTGCCCTTATAGTGTCTGATGAGCATCTGACGATTTCATTGGTTGACTTTGGTCAATGTCACGTGCAAATAATACACTTTTTTGTTTGTAAACTATAGACACCTAAACCATTAAAGTGTTGATTAAACCCTTCATGTTATAGGGCGAGGACACTTTTTTATAGGTTTGGGTTGTGTAGTTAGTTAACTTGCCTTGATGTAACTCCAAATGTGGGCGAAATATCCAAAATTAATGTATTATTTGAAGATCCGGCCTAAAAGAGTGACTTGGGAGCTGTTGCAATGCAAGTCAACAAGGAGCCTATTTTTTAATTATTAAGTGTGCCTGCCATGCAACGCAATGGCAAAACACTTATTGTAATCCGCCATACTTAATTAATTAAGTCCATAGTTTCGCCACAAATTTCTGCACGTAATAACTGCCGCACAATTTACGCCACCCACGCAATATATACATCAAAACGTGCGGCTCGGCCGGGAATAGGTTGCTATTACTTTTCTTTCCGATCCGCGTTACCATTGCGACGTAATTCGCAAAAAACGACGCCAAAAAACCCCATTGACTTAGAATGGGGGAAACTTCGGCACGTAATAACTGCCGCACGATTTACGCCACCCCCGCAATATATACATCAAAATGTGCGGCTCGGCCGGGAATGGTGTGCTATTACTTTTCTTTCCGATCCGCTTTACGATTGCGATGTAATTCGCAAAAAACAACGCCCAAAAACTCCATTGACTTTGAATGGGGGACTCCGAAAAAAACCCAGAAACTTTGGCGCCACATAACTCTGCCATACTTTTGCCTAGCAACGTCATTTAAAATGTAAAATGCTCACACAACTTTGGTCTTTTTCCGACCAATAGGGATGAGCTGTAATTGATTAAGCCTCGCCCCCTCTTTAACAGGAAGTGCCCTTCACCAAACAGGAAGTGCCTCTATAACTCATGAACCGTTTGTCGTACAGACTTGCGGCTGGTGTCATACCTTTTCTTTTTTTCTCAAATTTTTTTTCTCAATTTTTTTTTTCTCAAATTTTTTTTTTCTCAATTTTTTTTTTCTCAAATTTTTTTTCTCAAAATTTTTTTTTTCTCAAATTTTTTTTCTCAAATTTTTTTTTCTCAAATTTTTTTTTTCTCAATTTTTTTTTCTCAAAAATTTTTTTTTCTCAAAAATTTTTTTTCTCAAAAATTTTTTTTTCTCAAATTTTTTTTCTCAAATTTTTTTTTCTCAAATTTTTTTTTCTCAAAAATTTTTTTTCTCAATTTTTTTTTTCTCAAATTTTTTTTTTCTCAATTTTTTTCTCAAAAATTTTTTTTCTCAAAATTGTTTTCTCAAAATTATTTTTTTCTCAAAAAATTTTTTTCTCACAATTTTTTTTTCAAAATTTCTTTTTCTCAAAAAAGTTTTTTTCTCAAATTTTTTTTCTCACAAAACAATTTTTTCTCAAAAAACTGTCGTTAAAGTGCGACCCGTGATAACGGCCAAAAATGCTCCAAAACGCCACTAATTAGTCGAAATGGCTGACTTCCTGTTTGGTTTCTGATTGGCTGCTGGCCTTGTGACGTGGGTAGAGCTGCGAGGGCCTGGTCATCGCTGCTTGCAGCTTTAATTCATTAATCGTCCATGACCTTAATTGGGGCCTATTTCGCCAAACAGGAAGTGCCCCTCACCAAACAGGAAGTGACCCTTGATCTCGTGAACCGTTTGTCATACAGACACGCGGGTTGCGTCAAATGAAATAACGCTAATGCTAACACCAACCGCTACACAAGGTTGCACAGACTTAGCGAGCTGCAGGCACACTTAAAATTTCTTAGAAATTTTCTCTTCTAGTTATATTTCTAATCACAGGAGCAACTATTTTTTATATATCTATGTAGTTACCTTATATAATGACAAGATAACTACACAACCTATAGGTTATAGGTTATATCCTAAATATCCTTTTTGAAATGAAGTGCCATGTTTTCATAGTTCGAGATAGTCAGTCTGCCATGTCAACATTACGTTTATTATGACACCATATAAAAATACAATATTTACAGCAGATTCTCTCACACTTCTGCCAGTGTGCCAGTGATTACTCTCCCCTGTGCCAATGTTGGCACCCGTCCCTAAGCTTGCTCTAAATTGTCCTTTAAATACAGTTGCCAAATCTCTGCTCTCGTCTAGACTGGCAGCATGCAAGCCGGTTCATGGAGTTCAATAGGTTTGGAATATGGTGGTACCTGAGTCGGGGTCCTGGTTGAAGCGAGAGTAGCGAGATTTCTCCAGATGAGGTATGCAGCTGGATATATTCACCCAGACATAGGTCTCTGGACACAGCAGGTCTGAAGGGAGGTACTGCCCCTGGAGAGAGAGAGGGAACACAAAGACAATTACGTTTGTACGTAGATCTATGTTATGTCAAATCCAATCCTTCACCGCCATGGACGGCGATCTACGCCAAGTTAGTGATTTCAGTGATTACGCTAGAGGGCGTTCCTTGCCAACGTATGAATGGTGCTAGGCTGCTAGGAGAAGGATACGACAGGACATGATGCTATCCCAAAATGCTGGTAGACAATGTTATCAGATTTAGAAAATGTCCTTTTCCCAGATTGCGTTTTAAATGTATTGAAAGGTTTTGTGCAGCTATTGATAGATACTGTATGTCTTCATTATGACCGCGGGTTGTGGGCATATCATCATTGTGTGTGAAGCAACTCCTTGCAACAGCCATTGGGGATAGTGGTTGCAAGTAGTTGCATGTTGCAAGGCGAATTATCGGTGTGGTTTGGACTTTAGATCGGCTATTTTTGCCTATTTGTCATTATGCTAAAGTGCATAGAGCTTAGGTGGTTAACCCAACATGCTGAATTGAAGGTATGTGGGTCCAGCATAGGCTGCAAACAAAAAGTAGAAAAGGAAAAAAAAAAGATGAGTACCAAGAATGTACAGAGTGAAGGAAAACAGCGTGCGACCTGGGTTGTATCACATGGCTCCAAACAAACACAAACTGACTAGATAACTAAACAAGCAGGCGCCTCCAACAGCGGGCCTGCTGCAACATCTCCACACACACACACACACACACACACACACACACACACACACACACACACACACACACACACACACACACACACACACACACACACAAAGAGTATTGTGACAATACAATATGGGCCAAAACATCCTGTACAATTTCACTCACTCACACACACACACAGAAGACACACACTCGTATACACAACGGAGGTCACGGAGTGTCGACCGAGCGGTGAAGAATGTGTGGGTGTGTATGTTACTATGTCTACTAACATAGGGATAGGACCTTTCCCCCAGAGAATTAATGTGAGCTGTATATTACTGTATGTAATATGTATGTACAGTACAAACAAAGAGAAACGACCGTAAAACAATCACACACGCTGAAAAATGAAAGCTATAGCAGCACCCTAACCCAGGCCCCATGTGTCTGTCAGTGGGCCTGTATGGAAAGTATGCAGCCTGTTTTCACAAGCAAAATGTACCAGTCCCGCAGTATGACCCGTTTGAAAACGAAAAAAAGAAAAACAGGAGGGGAGGTGACGGTCAAATTGACAGAAGCAGGGAGGGGCCCAGAGGATAAGGACCGAAGAATGGCCTCACACGCATGTTGAACTCTCGTCCAGCCACATCACTCGTGGAACAGTGTTGTTTTTGACAGTTTTAGTCTAATTTTAGTTGACTAAATATCATAAGATTATAGGCGACTAAATCTACAGTTGATTTAGTCAACTGAAATGTATTTTGGCAGGCCTTGATGGCATCGTAATGAATGATTTTACACTTGGTGGTGTGCTGAAAATAGCAGATCTACAAACGCGTTGTGAGCTTGTAGATCGGCTATTTTCAGCACGCAACACCTGAGAGCAACCAAACATAAAATGACTCTCTTCTCCACTAGTCCCTCCCTAATGTTTTAGTCTAGTTTTTATTTTGTAGACAAAATTGTCAATATATTTAGTCTTAGTTTTAGTCATCACAGCTTAGTTTTTATTTTGTTTTTATTTAGTTTTCGTCAGTCGACGACTCAACAAACATTTTTTCGTCATAGTTTTAGTCGACGAAATCAACACTGTCGTCGTGGAAAAAGTGAACACAGCCGAGTGAGAGTGGAAACAGGATTTGACCCATCTTTTCTATACACATTAATCACACAGTAATCACCGTGTTTCTTCAGTAACAGGGTATCCCCCATCTCTCCAGCTCTTTAATAAAACATAAAATACATCCCGCGCACATCCTGTACATTGTTTACACTAAAGCACACCTTAAAATTAATACTGAGGATATCGCGGTGAAGGCAGGCTCTAAGTGGATGGAGAGATAAGAGTGAACACTATGGATGCACACGCACGCGTATGCACACGTATGCACACGTATGCACACGCACGCACGCTCAATGCAACAAACCAAAACATTCTTCTGATTTCAACACACTCTCACTCTACACTCTCACACTCCACCTCAGCTCTATGGAGTCCTTCATCACCGCAGTAAAACACACCTTCCTATGCTCAACACACACACACACAAGTGCCCCTACCAAGAGCCTTGAATGGGCCCTGGGCACGGATGAGTGAGGGGACACAGGGAGGATGGAGAAACGGAGGGATGGAGGAGGTGTAGATAGAGAGAGATGACAACATGTAAGGGCAGGCTTGAGCTCGTATAGCATGATGAGAACCAACTGTGTGTGTGTGTGTGTGTGTGTGTGTGTGTGTGTGTGTGTGTGTGTGTGTGTGTGTGTGTGTGTGTGTGTGTGTGTGTGTGTGTGTGTGCGTGCGTGCATGTGTGTGTGCGTGCGTGCCTGCCTGTGTGAGAGAGACTAAACCCTTCAGGTCCCAAAATGGCCAACATGGAGAAACCGCATTCTAGTGAGATCTTTCACCTCAAGTGAGGTCCAAAATGCCAGACCCCACAAGAAAAAAAAAGAAAAAAAAAAAGTTTTCCTGGTTAACACATTCCCCCCCCACCCCCCTTTCTTTAGAATCGACAAGAACTGCAACATTACATTTGTATGGAAAACTACCCATCCCAACCCGTTGCTGTCCTCACAAGCAATGTGTGAGTGTGCACGAAAGAGGAGCCTTGATTCTTTTCAAAGCGTACTGTGTGCAGGTCCACAGAGAACGGCCAGTAACGGTGCACGCTCTCCAATGCACTCTAATAGAAGGGTTTGGAGGCCGACACACAGAACAGCCTACACAACCACAATGAGACACGCAGACATGGACTCCCCACCACTCCCACAGCAAAAAAAAAAAGGAGGGACGCAGAAAGAGGGGAGGAATCCACGCCAAGTACTGTAAGAGAGGACATGGCCATTAGTGGTCTGGAGAGGAGGAAGAGGAAAGAAGAGAATGAAAAAGGGAGAAGAGGAGGACTGTGGCTGGCCACCAGGGGTGTCGCACCAAATTCTGGGCCCTGGGTACAAGGATTCACTGCGGGCCCCCCATGAATGTTCTTCATAGGGGGAGGGGGTTTAACCCAGTTAGACTGGGAACGCATTATTTTGTGCTTTTTTCTCTTGAAAAATAGCAGATATACAAGCTCAGAGCGCAGCACTCGGTGCCACGCTATGAGCTTGTAGATCTGCTATTTTTGAAAAATCGTTAATATTTGTGAATATATTTGAATATTTCAAATCCTTCTAAGATTTTTGTAAAAACCTATGTTTCTATGTCAGTGGTGCTCAAACTTTTTCATGTGAAGGATCCCCAAAATGATATGTATTTGTCCACAGACCCCCCCATCTCAAAATATTTCGTTCCAGGGACCCCCCAGAATCAAGATTTGAGTTACAAATTAAAAAAATACATTTATTCAAAGATTTGCATACATTTTCACGACTTTTCAAAAATAGCAGATCTACAAGCTCGCAGCGCGGCACCTGTGAGCTTGTATATCTGCTATTTTTCGATAGCTTACGTATAAAATAATTAAGGCCCCTCCACCTTGGGCCCTAGTAACTTGGTCCCACTCCCCCCCCCTTGTGACACCCCTGCTGGCCACTATACTCTCTCTGTTCCTCCTTCCTATTGGACAAAGCTCGCTCTCTTGTCCTCCCCCCCAGCAGGGTTGGCTTGACGCCCCTGGCCCCCCCTGCAATTCTCAACGACTTCTGCAGTCTCCTTGGCTCGCGTCTTCAAGACGTGTTTTCCTGTTTTTGCTTCGGGCTCTCACTGTCATTATCCGTCTCTTCGTTTATCTAGAAGCCGCTGAAAGTCAAAAGAGAGGGAGAAGCCAATAATAGTTTCCTGGAAATGGGGGGACCTTTAAGAGAGCAACAGCGCTCACCTTACTAGCTGAGATTTCAGCGGTCTGCGCTTATATAAAACAGAGCCATCTCATCAGGCATCTGCAAGAGGAGGGGGGCGCGTAATGAGACTGCGGAAGTTATACAGTGTTGAGTACAGTGTGAGACAGAAAGCTAGGTGATAAGGGGATGAGAGTGAGAGTGTGTCTCGGTCTAGAAAATGCCACTGTTGTACAATGTGTTTCAGGGCTACCCATCTTCCCACCACTCACAAGAGATAGTCAGCAACAGCAGTGACCTCTCTACACAGGGTTTAAAAGAATAAATACAATTTCCCAACTCCTCATTGGCCCTCCTCTAACTCGCTTCGAATAATGTTACGATCATCCCACACAAACCAAATCCCTCAACATCCATCCTTCTTTGCCACGCTTGCTCGAGGAGGACACAAGTGCCAAGAGGGTGATGCCCTTGGAGAGAAAAAAACAGAACGACAGAATGGAGAAAGAATGAGCGAGGTAACAAAGGAGGGGAAACATTGACCGAACTCGGCGGCCACGACTTGGCTGCTACCAGAAGTGTGAAGAACGAGCCGGGAAGGGAAGGGGTAAATACAGATGGAATCATCGGGTAGGAGAGAGAGAGATGTAGAGAGACAGAGAGAGAAAGAGGGTGAGAATTAGATGCAGATGAGTGCAGGGACGGTATTTAACGTCGCCGAGACACGGCCTGGGGCGAGCTGATGGAAGTGATAGGAACAGAGGGAGTGCCAGCATGGAGAGGCCCACCACTAGGAGAGGGGGCATGAAGAGGTTAGGATGAGACAAGAAAGACCCATGAGCCAAGATGACTTTTATTTGTTAATTTATGTCTTATTTCAGACACTGGTTTATAGAGAGGCAGGAAAACGAAGGACACACAGATAGAGAAGAAACATGCCAAATAAGATGAGGGTCGGATTTGAACGTGGGCCGGGAATCTGAGGGACTTCTATGGGGCCTCTATGTGGTGTTTACTTTCCTCATCTTGTTACAGCTGTTGCTTTTACTGATCAAGATTGTGTTGTGTAAGCCACGTTGGTAAACTCCCAGACTGAGACAAGGATGAGATGGGAGGAAACACAGACAGACGTTTACAATACTAGACATACACGAGAACGATGCATGTCGAGATAGAACAATACAAGTTATGTACCCGTTGTCAGAGTACTCGTCGTCTGGACAATCGCCTATGAGACCGTCTCAACACGGGGCATCTCGGACGGATGGTTCACAAGATACACGAAGACGCACAGACGGACAGAGTTTACAGTAGGATGGGTTCTGTACCTGACAGAACATCATTCATTTCTTAATAAAATCACACCCGTGTGAACTGAGCGGTGGTTTACCCCCCCCCCTTCCCCCCTGTGTGTGTGTGCCTGGTCTGGCCTGGCCTGAACAACAGCGCCCCTCCCTTAACATGTGTGGTCATAAAAGGTACTGCAGGCCTGCAGGCTACATACAGACACACACGCACACACACATACACACACGGCCACGTATAGGAGACGGTGTAACCACCGCTCAAAAACCTAACTTCATTTCAAACATGCCTAAGAAGTACATAGGACCCGCACACCATCTTCAACTTGCCAAAAAAAAAAAACAGCACAGCTAAATACATTCAGAGTTCTACCACACCCAATCACTGATAGGGATGAGCCACCCAACAGGTGGTAATCATTAGACTAATTTGATCTTGTCATCACTGTCAGTATCTACACAGTTAACACACATACAATTAAGTTCTACTAAACAGTGAATCACAGTGTATGTCAAACTATACAATATACGAAAACGTTGCATTAAATAAAAATAGTTTTTTTGGCAAGTTGAAGATGGTGAAGATAGTATGTACTTCTTGTGCATGTTTGAAATGATGTTGAGCCCCGCCTATGCACCCATCGCTAAGCTTTGATTAGGTGTGCATAAGACTCTGTTGCCTTAAAAACGTAACTTAACATTTTGACCCAGGGTCATGATAGCATCTAAGGGTCAGCCTTTTTTTTATTACAATGCCAATCTTCCATAGTGCAGGTTTTCTAATGAAGTGAACCTTAACTAGCCTAGAGAGCTGGGGGAACATGATACAATCTCATTTGGCTAACAACTCCAGGCTCATTGTAAACAATTACACAACACCATCCCCCGGCCATGCACGAGATGCAAATAAACACATACCTCACAAAACGCTGTTTAAACACGCAGTTACACAACGTGCTGCAAATCTGCCATCGCTCGGTGCCCCCGGTTAACAGAGAAGTGCACTCCGTTTTCATCATGTACAAATCTACATTACAGTATGTAGTAGGTGGCTGAGGCCCTGTTGTCAAACACTACTTTATTGGAGTCAGAGTCACAAACACATAACTGTCACCTTATTTCTTCTGCAGTCACTCACCCTTTCCCCTAATTCCAACTCACTCTGTGTGTGTGTGTGTGTGTGTGTGTGTGTGTGTGTGTGTGTGTGTGTGTGTGTGTGTGTTTGCGTGTGTGAGACACACGCCCTCAGGCTAGGAACGACGCCCCTGGCCACATACCTGTGATTTATTTGAAAAGCAATTAATCAGACACATAAATTGTGCCGCTTCACTGCGGCTGAGGAATCCTCGTGAAAGACTACACCGCTACTGCCTTCTTTTTTTCCCTCCTTTTCCCGTCTCTCCGAGGAGGTGCTACGGAGCTTAAGACAATGTAGTTGTGGCGTGTAACACCTTTGAAGGAAGTGAGAAGAGACCTAACTTCTCTCCAAAATGGCTGCTATGCATGTAGCCTATTGAGGAGCGAGGAGCTAAATTGGCTGAGGTTTTGGACAAGGTTGACACCCCCTCGCGCCTTGGGAGCTTTTGGCTATGCTCCCGTCATGGCAGGGAACATTGAGTGTAGAAAAATTCTCATAAAATACCAAAGAAGTGTTTATTTTTTGTATTTACATGTCACCCACTTCCACTGTGCTTTCTGCTGGGATGCGCATTTAACATAGAATGACAGACAAATAAAACGTAGTACTATGCAGGAAAAAAGGGGGAAAATACCAAAGAAGTGTTTATTCTTTTTATTCTCACATCGCCCGCTACCACTGTGCTTTCAGCGGAGAGGCACTTGACACAAGGTCCCCCAGTCTCCCTTCTGCATTGCGAGACTACTAGAGCTGCGTCTAAGTCCTTAAATCAATGCTATTTCCTATTTCCTTGCTTGTATGTTAGTCCCTCCCATTGAGGAAATAGAGAAGAGGAGACGTCCCATTGGCCATTTCTGATGACAACATCACAGGTGATAGGCCAACTCCCAGGGGGCGGGACTAACATACAAGGAAATAGGAAACAAGTGAAGGAAATAGGAATAATTTAAGGACTCGAGACGCGGCTTAGGGGGGCATCAAACTCCCAACGTCCAAAACCTCAGCCGATTTAGCTCCTCGCTATTGAGGACGATAACTCTGGGCAACTCTGGGCCCTTCCTGTCTGGATTTAGACCCCAGGGAACACTTTTTTTTGGTGCTGAAACGAGAGCTCCTGTAGCGTCATGGCTGCAGTGTGCTGGTGTCATGGTTCAAAGTGATCGCCAGGTCCAGACGCGGTGCATGGGGGAGGGCTGAGCTGGATTGGGTGTCTCTGTGACTTAGGAGAGAGAGAGAGGGCTTCCCTGGACCCATTCCCTAACTTTACACCCACATCTGCTGCTGATTTCCTGCTCATATCTCCCGTTGAGTTTTCAGCCACCCTCCCCCAAGTCTAGGCGCGCGTGCGTGCGTGGACTGTGTGTGTGTGTGTGTGTGTGTGTGTGTGTGTGTGTGTGTGTGTGTGTGTGTGTGTGCACTTGCACGCGCATGCATGTGAGACACTATGCAGCATTTCCAACTGAAGCCTCCATGGGTCTTGATAACAGTATCAGTACAGCTGAAATGTCTCTTGGAAAGAGCACTAAGTTATATAGTAATCTGTTGGTCAACTAAAACACCTACTTCATTGCGAGACAGAGTGTCTCCAATGGTTGGGGGGGGGGTTCCTCAGAATAAGGATGAGGTCACCATTGCTATGAACAGGCTGGCTGTCCATGTGTGTTAACTGTGTTTGTGTCATGCAAAAAAAGATAAATCTTCCAAACGATAACGGGTAATACAAAAAGGGACCCATTGTACAAAGCAAGCAGCTACCAATGGACACAATAGTGAAAGGAATATGTGTGGATTACACAGTGGTCAAGTACCTCTGGCTAAAGACCAGGACTTTTGACCCAAATAGACAAACATGTTTGCCCGGCCACGTGTTGGACATCTTTGCGGTTCATTCTCCGAGTGGTGCAGACCCACGGACACGTCTGAACCCACGGCGGCACACAAAGACGCTCGATGTGACCCAGATCCGGCCAGGCCTAACCTGGGACGGCCCAGGGTCCAGCACTCTGACCCAGGGTCACATATAGCCAGAGTCCCGCTCAAAGACCAATAAACACAGGTCCCGATCCCGAACGTCCCCATTCACACACACCGCTCACAAATCGCCCCCACCCATCCCTCTCTCGTTCTGGGACTTTTAAACATACACACACACTCTCTCTCTCTCTCTCTCTCTCTCTCTACTAAACAAGAGGGCAAGGCTGGGGGGGCAGCAAATGCTGACAGACACATGTAAACAGCGCGGCTCAGACAAACACACACATGCACCTAGACAAACAGAGCTCACACTGAGAAGCGAACCGGCCAGAGGGGCGACAGCGTCGCTGAAAGACACGTCCAAACAAACTTGGTCTCGTTCCGTCTCCCAAAAATGGCGCGCACACACACACGCTGACACAAATACATATACAGACACACATTTTCACCACGATCTGTGACAATGTGTCTATGTGTGCCTGCGTGTGTTTGTGTGTGCCCTGAACATGTCTGAGGTCTGTGTTTTGGGGACGGGGGGAGGGGGGGGGGGGGACTTACACTAAACGCCGCTGTTTAAATACTCGGGGGCCCACCAAAGGCCTTTTCACCCCACTCAACACATTACCACAAGACGACCTTCAAATAAATAAAACATCCCGGCTGGTAACTCTGCCCCCCTGGGCCCCTAAGTCACCCCTCCCCCCTCCACCGGGGTCGGCTACGCGTCACGGCTCCAAGGATGACAGGTTAATGAGGAGAAAATATTTTTACAGGATCGCGTTTCTGACGGAGCCCCCAAAGAACCCAGGGCAGAGCTTTTATGGGCATCAGCTCGCCTCGCAGCAGGCACTTTTATCTCCTTCATCTCTTCTGGGTCTTTATTATGAGCAGGGCAGTGCCGCTACGCCTTCCTCACACAGAGCACGGCTTACAGGCTTACAGCCCCGGCCGCAGCTCCTAATCTGGTCTCCAAGCTCCACCTTGAGGGTCTGAAACCGGGGACCGAGCCCCCCTGACCGACGCCCCACGGACCGTCTGCTGTGTGCGAACCAACGTCTTTTAAATGCTTTTAGGAGAGTCGGTCCCGCCTCTCTGAAAGTTGTGTTTTTTCAGGGCTTTCTGGAAGCCGTGGTCTTGGGCCAAAAAAGGCCAAGGCCAGCCGTTTTCAGACAGACAGAGTGGCGCAGACACTGCAGGTTTGAAAATAAATAATTTTGAAGTTAATGGCAAGGCAAACACCTCAGGCTGGCAGCTAGAGGGCTCTGGATCTGCTCAGCGTGACACCACCTTCCAAACTCTCACTTTCACCCCTGTGACCCTCTCTCTCTCTCTCTCTCTCTCTCTCTCTCTCTCACTCTCTCTCTCTTCCCCCCCCCCCCCCCCTCCCCCCTCCAACCAGCCAGCCATCCCTTTCGCACTATCAGGGGCGTCACAAGGGGATGGAAAAGTGGGACTGAGTTACTAGGGCCCAAGGTGGAGGGGCCTTAATTATTTTATGCTTTAAAGGGGGGGGACTAAATATTTTTAGATGGGGGTCCGTGGCCAAATACATATAATTTTGGGGGTCCTTCACATGAAAAGGTTTGAGCACCACTAATCTGGCGAGCCATCGCAAAGAAAGGGCGACGCCCACTCGGTCTGTCTCTTCCAGAAGCGCAGCGACTCCGAGGCTGTCTCGAGAGATTAGAGCACCACTGACATAGAAACATATTCAAAGACTTTTCAAGATTTTTCAAAAATAGCAGAGAGTGCCGCGCTGCGAGTTTGTAGATCTGCTATTCAATAGTTAAAGAACAAAATGTGAGTGGATCCTTGTACCCAGGGCCCAGAATTTGGTACGACACCCCTGCGCACTATGTCCAGCCCTCCAGCCAGAGTAAGACTCAATCGCCTGACCCGACCCCTGTGAACTTTGCCCCTCGCCCTGTCAGCACTCCTCCTAGGGGGTGCCAAGCAGTGGCTGCCCCCAGACCGTGCTGTAGCCTGTTAATGATTTGTTAAAAACACAACCGTGGCAGGACAGAGAGAAGCGGGGGTGGGGTGAAAGCATAAAAGAGAAGGTGAAATTATCAAAAAACTTTAAACAAATGTTTCTGCTGAGAGGTGCACTGTTGGTGGTCTCCCGTTGAGCTAAATCAAACAACGGTCTTTCTGTCAGAAAGAGCTCCAATTTAGCACCGGTGGAGGGGAGAGGGTTGGAAGGGAAGGGGGGGTTTGAGCCTATAAATTTCACAGAGAGAGTGAAAACGGGGTTTGGTCTGGTTTGATCCAATTTTTGATGGGCACAGGTTTCTTACAAGGGCGATTGTGGGACGGCTATGGTAGCAAAGCTACCGGGGCCAGCCTAGTGTACGTCTGGAAATGTATTAAATATATACTGCCTCGTCTGGTCTCACCACAAAATGCACACAGAGAAACACAGAGCAAAAAGAAATGGGAAGTGTGTTGTTTGAACATGTATCAACTGCTGTCACCACAGCCGTTTCATACCACCTCCATCTGGAGGCATCGTGAATCAGTCGCATCGGAGCATGCATATATGACAATTAGAGAAATAAGATCCTTCCCCGAGTTAAAACAAAACAGCTCTCTCCTCTGCTCGCTTTGCCAAACAGCTACTTTACACCAAAAGGCGCGAAAGTGTGCCTGTGGTTTATCTTTCTAAATGAAATCATTCTATTCGGTTGAAGGCTTCTCCCTCCCTCTCTCCCGTCTCTATCCATCTTTCATCCCAACCAGCATGGTGGCTGGATTCGTGTGCAGTTGTTGAGAGAAGACTGGGAGAGACAGAGAGACAGAGAGAGAGAGAGAGAGAAATATATACAGTATAGAGAGAGAGAGAGAGAGAGAGAGAGAGAGAGAGAGAGAGAGAGAGAGAGAGAGAGAGAGAGACAGACAGACAGAGAGAGAGTTGATGCAGACACTTTATACTGTGCCAGGACCTGCAGGGTCTGTGAAGCATAAAGGCTCGCTCAGGTCTACACAAACACCAGTTAACAGAAAAAAACTCTGTGCACTGGCACAGCAGGGAACAAGACTCATCAATGTAAGGAGGTAGTGGTAGTGGGGTTAAAGCTACAACCTGGGATTTATTTGAAGGGATAAAATGTTATTTGAATCGATGCTTAGAGTATTTTAAAACAGTATACAGAATCTGGTTCATCTTAGGGATGCAAATTATCGATTAATTCATTCATTGAGAGTTGCTAACCCTATCGATCGATTAATCGATTCATTGATAAGCTGCGTTTTTTTGGACCAAATGTTGAGTTCTTGACCTAAAACCGAAAATGAGTGCAGAAACATAATTGCCTTGATGTATATAACATTGACAAGCGTCAAAGAGCATCAGCTGGACACGGACACACACACACCTCCCCTTTGCAGTGCCCTATGGAGTCATCCCATAGTTCATCTGCATTGGTTATAGGTGGTGTCCATACTCTTCCATGTGAGAAATGTAGTCCCTGGAGTCAGGTAGGACACCTTTTGGTAGACTATGTCAATGAAGTTATTTGAAGCAGATGGTGCACCTTATTGGCTCTATGCACAGCAGCCATATTGGAAAGAAATTGGGCCCCTTCCTTACTTCCTTCACAGGTGTTACCAATGATTCTGATAAAGGCTTTGTTCCATTTAGTGTAGCATAGTGGTTCTTAAACACTTTGATTTCAAGGACCACCATAACTCTTGAGAGTGTACAAATGGAACCAAATGGACCCGTACGGATCCATTTGGTTCCATTTATACACTCTCAGAGTTACAGACATATAAGGGGCCATTTGGTACCCCCTCAAGGACATTTTGAGACACACTGGTGTAGCAGAGTGTTTCCAGTGAGCCAACATGCACACTATCAGCACTCTGACTCTGTTTGACCAGAATGGAACAGAGCCTTAATCAGTATCATTGGTAACACCTGTGAAGGAAGTGAGGAAGGGGCCCAATTTATTTCCAATATGACTGTGGTGCATACAACCTATTTTACACTACACTAGATGTACTGCCATCTAAAATTGTGGATATTGCCACAAGAGAGGGAGAAATACAATATAAGCATCGTAGCATTGAAATATCAATATCAATATTCAATCAAAAGCACCCTTTTCAAATGGCCAAAGGCCGTGTACTGTACCGTACCATGGTGAGACGGGGATGTGGGGCCCCTCTGTGAGGGACTAACCTCCGGATGCCTCAAACCCATTTACTGTCACTCTTAATCTGCACAGATGTACATCCAAGTGACACGTAGAATCCAAGGTCACGTACATAAGCATAACGTACATTGCGATGAGAAGGGGGGAAAAACACACACGCAGGGTCCTGAATGTTGTGGCTCTTAAGCCTAGCATGTCACTACCTGCCACCGCATACCTGGAGGTTAACAGAGAGATAGTGAGAGAGGGAGCACTAGGCAGCCAAGATTCATTACATTACTACATGATGTTACATTCATTAATTAACTTTTATTGCTATGGAAATATGGGTAGAGTTCATTTATTAATTTTGTTTACTTTAACTAGTGTATGTTTTTGAAATTATTTGAATGGAAGATAGATAAATTACATTTATATTGTTGCACATTAGTTAATGGTGCTGTCCATTGCTTTGGATAACAGTGTTATTTCTTGTTTTATGCAATAAACATTTTAATAAATTAGATTATTCGTTATACAGAATGTCCCATTTGAAGT
Source organism: Nannobrachium achirus (assembly GCF_963921795.1). Classification (NCBI taxonomy): domain Eukaryota; kingdom Metazoa; phylum Chordata; class Actinopteri; order Myctophiformes; family Myctophidae; genus Nannobrachium; species Nannobrachium achirus. The sequence continues at coordinate 21,210,428 of NC_137833.1, forward strand.
TCTCAAACACAAATCTTTCGAAAGTAGCAGATCTAAAAGCACACAATGTGTTGCATCGCAACGCATTGTGAGCTTGTAGATCGTCTATTTTCAAATGGCTGAAATGTATATAGGGCTGAAGTCGTTACTGTATGTTTTGTAATAATAATCCAAATCTGCAAAGTAACTAGGAGTAGAAGTATGAAAATGGTAATGAAAATGGTAAATAGAAATACTCCAGCAAAGTACAAATACCTCAAGGAAGTAAATGTACTTAGTTACTTTACACCACTGTGTTGTTTATGTGCAGGTGCAGGTATGGTATGGTATGCATGTGTCTGGAGGAAATGAGGCCTGATGGACATGTCTGCACCATGAGGCACTATGTCATGTCAAATCTATGTCATGTGAATGGAGCTTATGGTGACAGGGAAGCCCCCAGGCCAAGACAGCCATTAGCGTGGCAGAAAATGACTGCACATGCCAGGCTACGTGCTTAATTACGCTCCTTTATAGCGATTGTTCACAATCGTACAATACAATAAGAAAATGTACAGAAAAAGATTATCAAATAAATGTGAATACAAATATTTTTAACAGTGGAAAAACATGATTATATATTGTAATATTTAATGTTTGTATGAGTAATTGTGAAATTGATAAGATTAGTCATCATCACGATATCTGGGGAAATAACAATCATGATTCAACATGGTTCTCAAAGTGGGGATCAGGGACCCTCTGGGTTCCTTGAGGAGGTTTCAAATGGACCATTACAGGTCCATTTGTACACTCTCAAGAGTTACTCCATAGACTACATACAGGCATTATCAACGGGTGGCTTAATTGCATTCCGCTCACTGGCTCAAACATTAAGGCATGCATTGAACTTTAAGCCCCAGCCCATGCAGAGAACTGATGGCTGTTGCTAGAGAGATGACTTGATCTCAAGACAGACAGTGTTTGTGTGTTTGTGTGCGCTAGGAGGAGCCGGGCCTGAATGGGAACGGAGGTGCAGCTGCCGCAAAGCAGCTCCTTAAAAGTCAGTGAAGTACCGCTGAGCAACGAATAAATCCTTTTCATCTTTGCCTCCTTTTCTCATTTGGCACACATTTCGTCACTCCTCTTTTTTGCTCCCCATCTGTCCCCTTCCTCCTCCTTTCATTGGTTTCGCTCGCTCCTTCTTTCTTCCTCTCTGTGGAAACTTTAATGGTTTCCTGGGCTCGGCTCGAGACATTCTTTCACAGCGAACAATAATAACAAGAGTAAGAACCACTTTATGTAACTCTCCCCCCCCCCTCACCAATAGGCACAGTGTGTGTGTGTTTGTGTGTGCGCACGCGCGCTCTCGAGTGTGTGCACGCTTAAAAACAAGTGTTGGGTCTGTTGAGACCAGGTACTGCTGACTACTAAACACTTTCAACATGGCGTCCCTATTTTGGGAATGTGAAAATTACAGCAAAAACAGCAGATATTACAAGCTCATAAAACGTCACGGTCACAATGTGCCAGGTTGTGAGCTTGTAGATCGGCTTGTAGCCAGGTAAGTGAGCTCTTAGTTTATTATCATCCAAAGTCTGCCTCATTAAAAATTACATTCAGGCACATTCTGAATTCACACAATCTTCTATAAAGAAATGGAAAATTACCACCACACGGCATGGTATTTTAAGACCCAGCTCTGCAAAATAAAACTTGCGGAAAATTATCAAACAAAAGCTAAATGAAATGGCGAGTGTATTGTGCAAGTATCTGGCACTAAACGGAATGAGTTGTTATGATGGAAAGTGGAAGAAAATCTGAGGGAAGAGACATGAGCGGATCTGATTGTTTGTTTTTAAAAGATAAATATGCAAATGCGAATAAGGTCCAGGTGCTAGTCCAATCCTGAACCACGCCAATTCACGAACTGCACTTTCAACCAGATATGTTGCAAGACCTTTTAGTGGTGCCAAAATATCACTGCAGTAAGCAGCACGGGACTCGGCTCACTCCTCCTGAGAGGCCCCAGGATACATGGGTTTCATTTTGGCTAGTGGGTCTCATTCCACACTAAGGCTGCAGTACATCCCTGCACCACTACATGAACTAGTTCAGAGCTCACAGTGGAGTCCCACCTCCATAGTTACAAGGCAAGTTCTTAATTTAACAAAAAAAAAAGAAAGAAAAAAAAGAAAAAAGAAATTAAATGAACTAACTATGGTACAGCAAGGGTCTTCAACAGGGGGTCCGGGACCCTAGGGGGTCCTCAGAGTTACTGCAGGGGGTCCTCCAAATCTTTATGATAGCAACTTTTTTCTCCTTTTTTATATTAACCACTTGAACCCTAGCGTCCATATTCTGAGAACTTTAGTCAAAAATAGCAGATCTACAAGCTCACAAGCTCGTGCTGCGAGGCGTTGTGAGCTTGTAGATCGGCTATTTTTGGCAAAGAGCTTTGGTGTAGACGGGAAAAAGAGCAGACTAAGTACAGAGTGAAAGGTCAAGTTTATTAAGTATGGTTCAAGTGGTTAAATATCTGAAAACACAAATTGACATGAATCCAAAATACACTGATGATTGTGCTATCAAACAATGAAACTAAATGGAATGTCTGAAAAGGTTGTGGGGGTCCCTGCTTCATCTCTCTCTCGGCTAAGGGGTCCTTGGCCTAAAAACGTTGAAGACCCTTGATGTACAGTACAGTGCTTAGTCAAGTCAATGACTGTGTTTCAGGTCAGTACAGTACCCTTGAGATCCAATTTTGAGAGAGCGAGAGAGAGAGAGAGAGAGAAAGGCAGAAGGACCAGGACCTTTGGTCATTTAGCCTCCTATAGCTTCTCCTTATGTTCTCTGCAGCCCAACATCAGACAGCCATGGTGAACGGCAGAGGGAGGGCAAAGGAGATGGGGGACCAGAGCCAGGGGCAGGATGTCACGTCTAGCCCTGACACCCAGCAGCCAAGCAGGCAGGCAGCAAGGCTCGGTGGGACACCCCGTCCCAGATCGGAGAACAAAGGAGAGGGTCTGACACTACCCAGGCAGACTGGCTGGACTCCAGGCCTTCAGGACCCTTCACGGCCCGACTCTGCGGGCCAACGTCCAGGCTCTGGACATGGGCCTGTGGAGGTTTACACCACCGCACATGGAGCTGTTCCACTGGACACACTGAGGTGTGAACCCTTTCCCCCCCTCATACAAGAGCACTGAGGCGTACCGTTGGATGGAAAACCAGCTAAAGGATAAAGCGGATGTGACACCTCCTAAGCCACTTCCGTTTTGCGCAAATGTATCTGAATAGGAATTAAAATCCTCTAAGCATATTATACATTATAGCTTATTGCTTAGCAGAAATGAAGAAAAAAAAAGCAAAGATATTTTAAGATATATTTTCATGAACGGAAATAACAGCTTCCTTTCTAAGGAGGTGTAGTTCCAGACTCTGTAGCATTCAGAGATTGTGGAATAGTTGTCGGGCTATGTGAGACTAATAGAAGAGTGATTCCCAGAATTCAGTTCAAAACAAAACCACGGTTTACATTAACATTGCTGTTTATAATTTGGGGTCTCAGTGGTGTGCATACAAAGTAAATTAACTGAACAACCCAGTAATTTTTTGTGGGATGGATTTTTCTGAAAATATGCAATATAGCAAGCTGTTTTGATGAAATGGTGAATGAACGCCAATTCTTCCCTGTCATACTGGAAGGCAAATGGGACTCATATTAATACCCCCCCCCCCCCCCCTCTTCTTAAAGATGGGGTGCCAAGCTAATAGAAACTGCAGGCTTTCTATTCCTGAAAAGTTGCAATGTTATAATAGAAGCCATTGTTCTCGTGATAATAAAAATCTAAATATAACAACAAAAATCTTCTTTAAAAAAAACTGCATAACGATGATGTCACTGGCAGACGGGATTTTGAACTGCCCACAGCTCTCCTAAGAGACACAGACCGAGTAGAAAAAATTGTGCCATTTTATCTTTAACATTATTGAGGACCAATTATATGAATATAGATTGAAAAGTGGTGAAGTTGTCCTTTAATATCAACCGAAATGTGCATACATCTTTAACTGTGCTATATAGCTGAGCCTGCGATCCCTACGACGGATATGAAATATCATTTCATTGCCTGTGATCTGCGTAGATCTGATCTGAGAAGGACAGCCTCATGGAAGTGACATTTTATATTGCATAAACAAATGAAATTCAATATAGCAAGTCATTCTGCGTTTTCAAAATCTTTCTATTAAACTGACAGATTGCATATGGCTGTTGGTGCACAGAGTGCAATGCGTGCGTTCTGTAATCCTACCATTTCCTCAAGCTGGAAAACATTTAGCATGTTTTTTATGCATTATAACCGCACAAGACAAAATGGTTAGATGTTAGTTAGATTTGTGCTTTATGACGTACAGAGAATATTGAAGTCATAATATCCATGTCGGTTTCTCCATCATAAAAGGTTTACTGAATTGATAGAATATTTTAATGTTAGCTTTTAAATTGAGAAACGTTGAACAAAACAAAGAAAAAATTACAGCAGCACGACAATGAACACAACATAATAGTGATACAATAAAAAAGGAATAGAGCATCGCCAAGAATAAAGCCATATTTTGTCTATTTTTCAACACAGCCCAAACACAAATACAAAAAGACCATCATCACCATCAATGCAAAAAAAAGAAGAAGAATACAAAATGCACATCATGCACTGCACACAGATGATCTCACATTCAAGGGGCAGGACGCTCAACAAGTACAAGTAGGTCGGGAGTGGCTTATTGTCGGTATCAGCCGGTAACTTGCGCTAGACCCCTGGGAGATAGATTGCTGAGGTGGAGCGCCACACCTAAGCTCCCAGTACTTACTTACTGCACGACTTGCCGCACCCAAGCCGTGCTACTCATATGCTGAGTTGACGATGCCCGGATCTTGTGGTGCAAAGGCAAGAGCTCTACCGACGTAGCTACCCGGACACAAAGTAAGACAAAATTGAACGCCAATTCTCATAAAACGTAACCAACCTCCCATGTGTGCGTCTGGTAAAAAGAGTAGAATCTGATTGAACTTTGGAGAGCAGGGAATCTTCAGACTGGACTCCAGATAGAGCTGTAATAGGACAGGGCCCAAAAACTATGTCAAAATATACAAAATAATGTAAAAATAATTGCATTTCTGAAAAGTAGTATATTTAAGAGTTCCCTTGGGATCCAAGCCTGCAGTAATGAATAGGCTCCAAGATCATTGGACTTCCCACACCCACACTTGTACAATAAGGCCATCAGACGCTTAGCACTTTCAATAACAAATAACACTGATCATCCCCTGTATCGGCATATTGGTAGGATCAGCGGTTCTACTGTAAAATGTTTTGTATAACTGTACATCATGCAAGTACAGTAACGGCAGGGGAAGTAGCTAAGAACGTAGGCAAAGATCTGAGCTATCCGTGTACGAAAGTTGGAGTCTGTAGAACCAACCATGTGCTGTGAGACCCCTTTCATGCGATTTGGGGCCCATCTGCCTCGGTTTCAATTAGTAGTTGGGATTATTATTAATTGAAAATCACAGACATACTGTATGGGTACAATAACCAGAATGAAGAAGTGGAATTGGAAAGAAAAAGCAAGAAAGAAACAATTGAAGGAGATAAGGTTCCCAGGTGTCCAGCAGTGGACAGGTGACCTCCAGAAACCAGGCAACCTCCAACGATGACAACAACAGCAGTAGTGGTGGAAAAAGTACTCAAATGTTTTACCTACAGGTAAAAGTGTCAATACTGCAATATAGAAATACAAGTAAAAGTCTGGAATTCAAAATTGACCTGAGTAAAAGTACAAGTACATGTATTTAAAGTACTAAAAGTAAAAGTACTAGTTATGAAGAATGTCCTGTCTAAATAGTGTACAAGTCTTTTGAAAATAGCTGATCTACAAGCTAACAACGCGCTGCGCCGTGTTGTGAGCTTGTAGATTGGCTATTTTCAAATAGCCTAGTTTAAATAGGGTTCAAGTGGTAAATGTATGTTTTGTAATAATAATAAAAATCTACAAAGTAACTACTGTAGTAACTAAAGTTTTCAAATAAATGTAGTGGAGTAAAAGTATAGTACAGGTATTTGGATCCGAGATGTAGTGGAGTAGAAATTGTAAATACTCAAGTAAAGTACAAATACCTCAACATTGTACTTCAGTACAGTCCTTAACACTTGGGGAGCCAAACTCGTTCACTGACGAGTTATGGCCACTAGATGTCACCCTGCCACAGGAAGTTATATCGTCGAGGGACGAGTCAACAAATAGTTAACTTTTCGAGACCGCAGCTTCCCTTTGCATGCCCTGAATCCATTACGTCACCCAGCCAGGGCAGGAAGCCCCCTGTCTCTCCCCACACGGAAGGATTTTACATGGCTTTAGATTCTACTTTGAAACATAAGAACGGCTTTATCTGAGAATGAGGTAAAAACAGCCCCATGGAGGCAGAGAGCTGATTGTTTTCACGGCGACACTTTACCGCAAATTTACCGCGATTTTTTTACCGCGAGTTTCGCGAGCGTTTGTAAACAAATGGAGTACCTCCTCAATCTTCTCTGGACACGCACGTGCACACGCACGAAGCTTGCGGGGCTCATCAAAACATAACGTAAGTCAATGGTGGCACCAGCAACAGCTATAAATGTTATAAACCTTGGCCGCCCATGTGTTAAAGAGGTGGTGCCATGATATTTCCCCCCTCTAAAACATGATTATCAGGTATTATGATTATACTAGGAGGAAGATTTTTTCCAAAAAAGTATACAGAAAGAGTTAAAATTGGGTTTTTATGTGGCCACACCCCCAGTTCATTAACTCATTTAGTGCCACCCCTTTCACCACTAGAGGGCGCCCAGTGGCCATAGAAAATCCCATAGAGATATGCTGGTATATGCAGAAGCCCTGCAGCCATGACTTGCCTGAACACTTTCCTTTGTGCATGTACAGGAAGAGGATGAAGTTAGCTTGAAGTTAGCTATTGGCTACCAAGCATTTTAGAAGCCTTATTTTCGTCAACTTAGCCATGATTAAACCTTGCACACCTCATGCATGGGAAAAAAACAGAGAAGAATGAGCTCTAAAAAATCCAATGCAATCCTGGATTGCATTGGAGTGGATTTGTGCAGTTTGTTCACAGCTTTCAAACAAAAAAATCCGATTGGAAATCCGTTCAGGCATTCTTGAGATAATCGCCATTATGTTTTACATGTTATGTAAACAAACATGGCTGCCCTGTATGTTAGATGGGGTTGTATGGGGGTGGAACATGCAAAATCGCGATTGAAATCATGTTCACCAGATTTGATGGGGTCCAAAAAAAAAAAAAAAAAATTCAAAAAATTTTTTTTAATTTATTTTATTTTTTTTTTTAAAGCCGAACTTGTTCGGGATCGGCACTCTGCGATACGATAATAAAGCCGAACTAGTTCGGGATTGGCACTCAATGAGTTAAGTATGCATGGATGTCATGGTGGGTGGTGACCTAGCTGAGTTAGCCACACCCCACAGTGTTGGGTGAATGGCAATTAGGGGAGGAGTTGATTCTGTGATGTCATCATATCTGTGTTTTTTAACTGACACTTTTGACCAGAGGTGGCAGCCTCCAAGAGAAAACAAACAAATACCAAGTGAATAAATAATTGCTCATAAAAACCACACCAGGGGGTCTAATGAGGTACTTTCAACCTCGTAGACACATGAAAAACAGAAAAAGTACAAAACTATGGCACCACCTCTTTAAGTAAATGTACTTATTTATAATTCCACCACTGAACAGCAGCAGCAGTAGGGCAGTGACAGGGCCTCTCCCCAAAGCTCCATCAAGCTCCATCCTCTCCCCAAAGATCCATCCTGGGGACCTTGAACAATTCCACACAGTATGTCGCTGCATTAATGAGCGACTCGGTCATATGCAAATTGGGCCATGTAACGGGACACTGTGTGTGTTTAGAGCGCTAGTTCCCAAGCACTGGGTTGGGACCCATTTGTGGATCGTGGACATATTTTTATGGGTCCCTTAATTTTGGTTTCCTATATTTTGTTTTTAGTTATTATTATTTCAAAAACATTTTTTTAAAAACATTCCCAAAAAAGCAAAATCTTTCATGAATTAAAAACAAATCCAACTTTTTTTTTCCTGTAATTTCATGAAGAAATAAAAGAAAAATCAAAGAAATCCCATGAATTAGAAAACAAATGTTTAAGAAGTAGTGAAAATAGCCGATCTAAAAGTTTGCAACGTGGCACAAAGCGACACATTTCTCTTTTGGGTCACAAGCTAAAAAGTTTGGGAATTTAGTGTGTGTATATGTGTGAGAGCAAGTGCTTGTCTGTGGGAGAGCGTGTGCGCGAAAAGGTGGGAACTGGGCAACCTTCTCACCCTTGCTCCGCACCCTACACCCCACCCCTGCGAGGGAGAGATAGGAAGAGGTAAGCTAAATGAGGACATTGTGAATAAGGTTCCCCCAAACAGTGCGCACGCACACACACAAGTATGGGAGGCGGGGGAAAATACCACTGCAGGGGGGGCTAGGAGCTGTGGTAACGGCATGATTGAGATTTTACACACACACACACACACACACACACACACACACACACACACACACACACACACACACACACACACACACACACACACACACACACACACACACACACACACACACACACACACACACACACACACACACACACACACACAGGGGGACATATCAAACCACACCCTAATAGAGAAAGGGGGGCATACCAAAACCTGAAATATACAAAGGGAGACGGGTAAAAAATAAATTAAAAAAGGCAGATGTGGCACTTTGCCATAATCCCCAACAAGACATCAGTCTCCCATGGACAGGGACATGCTTTGGGGAATAGCTGAATGAAATAACAGAAATGAAAGCATCATTGTGGGAATAGAGGAATTAGGGGATGAATGAGAGAAAGAAATGGATGAATGGGACATTCTTGGCTCACCTAATGGACTTGGAAGAGGGTTGCTTACTTTCACCAGCCCCCACGAAAACTATACATTGTCGGACAGCGTTTGAGGTGAATGTAGGCGTACTGCGTGAGAGCTGGTTGCGCACGTCACATTTCTCTCCCTCTCCAAGCCCGACGCTGCACTCGTAGATCAGCACTGTGTTTGTTTGTGTGAGTGTGTGCACTGTGCAGCATATACAGTATGTGTATGTGCACATCTTGGTCACACTCCTTAGGGCTGGGCGATTATGACAAATCAATATCATTATTATTTCAAAGTTTTTCCTCGATTACGATTAATGTAGACGCTCAAATAGCAGATCTACTGTATACGTAGATCAGACTTTAGCTATTTGTATACGCCACCAAAGAAGTAGCTACAGGGTTAATTGGTTAATGACAATAATCGATTATAAAAACAAATCTATAATTTTTCCCCCATGTTGATTCGTTGATTTCTAATCCATTAGATAGTTTAGAAAAAAAGGGGGAAAATGCTTCTCAATTAGTCAATTAATCTACATGAGCGCGATTAAGTCGGTTATTGGTTCTAGATATCGGTTTCGATATATTTTCGGTTAATTGCTCAGCCCTCCTTATGTTGCAGAGTTACAGTGGCTGTCTCCAATGTGACCTCTCTCTCAACCGATAATGTCTTCAGCAGCACCGTCTGCCCCCCCCCCCCCCCTCTCCCTCTCTCTCCGTCTACACTGGGTTCAGTCCATCAAATCTATTTACATTCTTCCTCGCTTCCATCCCTCCTTCCCTCAGGTTTTTACAGCGGATGAATCAGCTGTTCAGGTCTAATAGCTTTTCCGTGTGTGTGTGTGTGTGTGTGTGTGTGTGTGTGTGTGTGTGTGTGTGTGTGTGTGTGTGTGGTGTGTGTGTGTCTGTGCATGTATGAGTCAGTCACCAGTGCACTGTGCTGTGCCTGCCAGGTGTTTGTGCACATCATGCATGTAATGCACATCTACGTACGGCACACGCATGCACCAAACGTGAATGCGCGCACGCACACATATGTTTCCGCTGCTTTTGTACCATACTGCCGCAGTCAGATGGCTTTACCATTTAACGTCTGAGAGCACGTACATGATGTCGTGTTCATATTCTCAGCGGGGCTTCTAACCCACAACCATGTGTGATACCTCTTGTCTTTGGAGAACTGCAACACATATGCTACCACATCAGAGAGGTTATGCAAGTTCTGCGCAAAGAATACAACATCCAGCTAATAGCCATTGCAAGCGTCCACCATCATCGCATTAATCATCCATTATTCAGTAACAAGTGCAGTAAGTGGACTCTATTTGGAGTGAAATGTTAATGTAAGAAAGGGAACATTAGAACATGAATGAATTAACATTAACGATGCTGGAGTAGTTGCATCAAAAAGCAAAATGATGAAAGGAATGGATCATATGCACTGCAAGATCCTACCAGCACTGGCCAGTGGCCATCTCTAAAAAGAGGCTTTGCTGCGATAGGTTAGCGAGCTGTAGTGAGCACAGGGCTAAACTTTTCAGCTTCTGGGCTTAAAGCCGCCGCCAGAGTCCACGCGGCAATGAGGGGGGGAGAAAGAAAAGAAAAACAACAACACAAGGAGAGCGGGAGAGAGAGAGATCAAGACAGAAAATGTCTGCGATGGGGAGAGAGAGAAAGAGACAGAGGAGGAGTGAAAAATTAAGAGGATGAGAGGGAGAAAGAGAGCTCTCGCGCTCTCCCTGTTGAGGCCCTTGCACCTAGAATAACATGAGGGTGAAAGGGAAAGTGTGGGGGGGTGTGGGGGGGGGGCATACGCACACAGTGAAATCCTGTGTTAATTTTATTGTCAATATGTTTAGTATTAGTTTTTGTCATCATAGCTTGGTTTTTATTTACCTTTCTTTTGTCAGTGGAAAAAAGCTAGTCGACGAACATTTTTCGTCATAGTTTTAGTCAACGAAATCTCAACACTACTGGGAGAGAGCTGGGGAGAGAGAGAGAGTGGGTTTAATACCTTCCACAGGTGTCTCCGTTTCCCCTCAACGTACACCATTACCAATGGTCTGACATGAGGCCAAATTACCCGATGGCTGTAAAACGGTGGAACTACACAACTGTATGCCCATCCGTGTACAGCAGTTAGAGTTGAGAAGACATGCAGATGGTCCTGCCATGCTGTCGTGTACGTACACATACACACAGAGCCTGATTTCTGGAAGTGAGGCTCTGCGCAAGGGATTAAAATAACAAACAGATAGAGCGGAAACACTGGGCTCTCATGAATCGGGCTCGCACATCAAAGTCATGCTCATATATCATTCTGACAGTTCAGGGAGCGCGGCAAAACTTCCACTCTCTATGAGATACTGTAAACAGAGAGGGGCAGAAATAGTACACACACACACAATTGTACTTATGTGAGTAACTATTTGCAGCCGTAAGGATTCAGTAGCATAAAGAAGGCAAAGAAAGACTCAAACGGAGCAGTGTTGAAATGGTTAGATATGAAATAGTCTGTGCTAAAGATAGCAGAGGAGCAGGAAAGGAGAGGAAGTTTGTAAACTAGGGAGCACGGAAGTTTGTATTATCAGTAAATTCTAGCATTAAGAGATAACCAGGGAACCTATTACTTGCCAAGGCAGACCGCTCAGTTTGCACTGGATATGATGAGGTTTTAGAGGTCATCCATTTATTCCTTTCTTTCAATCTTTTTATTTAGTTTTTTCACAAACTGACTCACATATATAAATCGAATAACATTTAATCAAATAACATAACACACATTTCTCAACAGTCTCCAACGTAGTGGCCCTTCAGCTTCTCACTTCTACAATACAAAAAAAATGACCGTTTTGTCTACCCAGGACGGAGATGCGAGAGACTAGGAAAGTCTTTTGTACTGGCTGCTCTCAAGCTGTACAACGAGACACACAACGGTCGATTGACAAGGACTACCTTGCTAACGTCGGTACGACGGTAGCCTTTTTTTCTTTCTTTACTGGAACTATATCTGCACTGACTCTAACCTCTAAGGACCTTCCAGGAAGGGTGCTCTTGTGCGTCTTGCTGCATCACCCTTTCTTGTTTTTTTCTTTTTGCTAGTTGTTTTTATCGCTCTGACCTTTGGACACTG
>NC_137833.1:21227521-21232521 GCF_963921795.1 Nannobrachium achirus
TGTTGAAAGAGCCATATTGGACAAAAAAAAACAACTAAAAACAAATCTGTCTGGAGCCGCAAAAAATTAAGAGCCTTATATAATCCTTAAGGCCCATTCCCACTGGGCCAGATAACAGATAAAAAAATCTCTGTCTCCAGATATTTTTCCATTCAAAGTGGATGGTAGATACAGATAAAAGAAATATCTACCAGAGATATTTGCCACAGATACTTTTATCTGTGGCAAATATACATAATGAGCATTCATGATTAAATGTTTATTTTCCCTGCAGCACATCTTGGAGAGAATGTTGAAATTTAACATTTTTACAGCATTGGAAAACATTAAGAATGTTAGTGTCATGTCTGTCACAGAAACCATATTAAACCATCTTTTTCCATTTTTAAACATTTTTGGAAAAAGCTCCAGGGAGCCACTAGGGCGGCGCTAAAGAGCCGCATGCGGCTCTAGAGCGCGGGTTGCTGACCCCCGGACTAGGCCAAGGGCATACTCTCCTAATAGTCCTTGTCCTCTTCATAGCATGTACAATGTAGGATTGCAACTCCACAGGCCATAGAGGATATACAGTTTAGAATTACACCTGCCTTGGTTATTGAGGTTGGATATTTAAACAGAATATAGAACATTCAGAAAGATTATTAGATTAGATTAATAAATTAGCAACTATTTTACATAATCGCATTTATTTTGTCATAATCATTTCCCTGTTGAAAAGTGTTCATATAGTTTCAAACATTTTCAAAACGAGTGATGCGACACATATCAATGTTCTTTTGTAAGTAAAAAAGTTACCAGTGATTTCTTTGAGGTTATGTGTCATATCTGCCATGTGCAACTTCAAAGCCTACAAGCCAAAGAAATGTAATTGTCAACTACAAAAACACAATTAAAATGTTAATCGCAAATATTTGTGTAACAATTAATGATCATGTAAAATGTCATAATCGTGACAGCCCTACTGCCACCTCCTGCAGATAGGCCTTATTGCCGTTTGTGACCAGGCCCACCACCACTGTGTGGTTGGCAAGCTTGATGGTGTTGTACACACAGTTTTGTGTGTACAGGGAGTACAGCAGAGGGCTCAGCACGCAACACTTCAGTGTTGAGGGTGAGGGCGTTGGAGGTGAGTCTGCCCACCATGACAACCTGGGGTCTGGCAGTCAGCAAATCCAGGATCCAAGCACACACAGAGTGGTCAGCGCTACCAGGCAGCAGTCATTCAGGCAGGCTGGGGAGGTATTCTTGGGCATGGCGACAATGGTGGACTTGTGAGGACCACAGAAGGGGCCAAAGCGAGACTGCATATGGTGCCCAGAGATTTATTTATATAGCACCTTTCGAAAATAAGTTACAAATTGTTTTAAAGGAGCTATAGTCAACTTTTTCTTGAAAAACAACAGCAGTAAATATACAATAAAGACCAGTAAGACGCCTCAGGGCGCGACCTCGCACTTGGCCATCTGGCCAGTGATGTATATCGATGACATCAGGGATCTCCATATATGGGCACAAAAGGGCATCATCAGGGATACAATCCCTTTTAAGCCCATATATGGAGATCCTTAGTGATGTCACAGTGATGTCAGTGATGAGGGATCTCCATATCTCCATATATGGTCATAAAAAGGGATTTGTTCCTCCTGGCTTCACACAGGGATCTCTCTAACAGGGATATATGGGGATCTCTGCTCTAAGTATCTAAAATCATTGTGATGTCACCTGTGATGTCACAGTGCTGTGTCAGGGGAACCACAGTGTCAGGCGTTACCCATACAGGCACGGACAAGCTGTGCCGTTTCTGACAGTGAACTGTAAGAAATTGCATAAATAGTACAACAAAGCTGTGCGGTAGAGGTTAGTTTTTAGAAGAGTCTAGGTGGGATGCTTTCCTGGTGCTCACCGGTTTCACTCCCACTGACTCCACTGGCCCCAGCATAGCATTACCACTGGCAACCTTGAACCATGCATAGAATGAGTTCACATCATCTGCTAGGCTAGAGCAGCATCAGCACTTTCGACAGACAGGCAAATCTTTTTATGTGATGCCTCCTGATCTCTGCCCCTTGTCACATTGCATGTCATATTGTTAGAATTGAGTTTCCACTCTGTCCTTGTAACGCGCTGCCTGGCATAATCTATTGCCCATTTCAACATGTACTATAGGCTTTATGTTCACTCAAATCTAGAGACAATATTCAGGAATTATAAGTAGTGGTGCGTGCATCCAGGGGAATACGGATAGATCTGTGGTTGCCTTCACCCTGGGTCCAGGCATCATCATTATCCACCACCGCTGCCACGAAGCTCATCACCAACATTTTCTAAGTTGCTGACATTATTTCCAGAGCTGATCTAGAACACCTCCCAACGTCACCCTACACATGCTGCAGCATAGCCTGTGATGTCTCTTGTTACTACCTCCTCCATCCCTTCTCATTCTGTGTTTATATTCTGTTATCACGAAAATGACTTGCGGAAAGGCGGGACAGGGTACGTTATAACCCTTCTTGACGGGAAAGTAACAGTGGTCCAGTGTTTTATCTTTTTGACCATTAGCATATGCACACAACTGTGATGCCTGTTTTTCACTTTCCCAAAATGTAAGCTGTTTATTAACGTTCTTGTGTAAACACCTACAGTCTATGTAAACAACGGCGATTCTGCGTTCAAGCTACGGGATGGCCTGGGATCTGTCGTAGCCATGCACATGCGTGGATGTACAGCTTAGCTACAAAGTTGTAAAGGAGTGGAGGACTTTCATTTAGGAGCCGTGTCCACCCAAACACAGCCTTTTATAAGCGGAAGGCCACTAATATAATTTTCCATAGCACTTGCACGCACATTGACATGTGCAATGATTGCTCTCCAATCCACATTATGTTAGGTATTGATGCTTACATGTACTGTATAGCATCAGCATGTACAATGTTTACTTATTCACAGAGCAGAGCGTCGCCTAATCTGTACAATCTCAGAAACTACTTTCACATTGAGACGTTTTTTTTTATTAAGTGAAATATCCCATTAACTGGATTTTACTGTGTATTTATGTGACTGTAGATCAGGGTCCCCAATTAGTTTTCCCCAAGGGCCGAATTATGTCTAGGGTACCAAGCCGAGGGCCACAAAATTGCAGGGGGCGACCGTGGCGTTCCCACTACTCCAGCGACAGTTTTCGTTGTTGTCGGGTGAAAATCTTGTATGTCCAAAACCGTTCGTTTTGAATTTATCATTTTAAAAATGATTTAAACTAGTGATAACAGCCGATCTACAAGCACACAACGCGAGGCGTTGTGTGCTTGTAGATCTGCTGTTTTCACTACTTTTGTGCGAGGGCCTTGTATGATTTGCAAAAGAACGTACAAATTTGGAGATACGAGATTTCCACCCGACAAATAGGATATACTAGTGTTGTTGCTGCTCTTATACCACCATTATTACTGGGGTTGGTGAGGGCCAGACAGTATAGCCCCCCGCGGATCCGCAAATGGCCCGTGGGCCGCCTATTGGGGAACCCTGCTGTAGATAGATAGCCTTGGATTGAAGTGTCTACTGAACAGCACATGTGTTGTGCTGCGTTATGTGATGCCCTGGACGGTGTGCTGTACAGGACCACACCACAGTATCAGGACAGGGAGCGGTTCTCCAGGCCTGATCAAAGGCCCTGTGGTCTCTGGCGTCGGTAAACAGGCGGGAGGACCTCAGCCCCGCTGGCCGGCCTTTCTGAAGGCCTTCCTCCGCACAGTGAGCGCTCTTGTGTTGCTTTTGGAGCCAGACTCTTGGAATAATAATAAGAGACTGGGAAAACGTGTGTTTATGATGTGCAGGGTGTTCTCTCTGTACGAGGGGAGCCCATCTTATCCCAACTGCTGGGCAGGGGCATCACAAGGGGGGAAAAGTGGGACTGAGTTACTAGGGCCCAAGGTGGATGGGCCTTAATTGTTTTATACTTTAGCTATTGAAAAATAGCAGAAATACAAGCTCACAGCGCGATCTGCTATTTTTGAAAAGTCGTGAAAATGTGTGTGTGTGTGGGGGGGGGGTGTCCCTGGAAATAAATATTTGAGATGGAGGTCCGTGGACAAATACATATCATTTTGGGGGTCCTTCACATGAAAACATTTGAGCACCACTAACATAGAAACATAGGTTTAAAAAAAAAAACTTAGAGGGATTCAAAGACTTGCACAAACTTTCATGATTTTTCAAAAATAGCAGATATACAAGCTCGCAGAGCGGCACTGTGAGCTTGTATATCTGCTATTTTCCGAATAGTTAAAGCACAAACTAATGCGTAATAATGTGTTCTCAGTCTAAATGGTTATGAAGGACATTCATGGCAGGCCCGCAGTTAATCCTTGTACCCAGAATTTAGTGCGACACCCCTGCTGCTGGGACTCACATGCAACCTTGCGGATGTGCACGAAGACGCAAGCACGCACGCACGCACGCACGCACGCACGCACCTACTATATGTATGCGTTTGGCATACATATTGTGTCACACACACACAGCCCATGCGTACAGTACACACCTGTACACACTAACACTGAAGCCGAGATCACCCAGTCTAACATCTGTGCAGAAATATTTTAAAAAGGCTTTCTCACATTATTGGGTTACATTTTACAGGAAACACCAGATGTACTGTATGTGTGTATATACGCTGTGGGAGTGTGTATTGTGTGTGTAGTGTGTGTGCGCGTGTCAGGGTATGCAGTGTGTGATCTCTTATTTCATCCCGGCAGACAGCACTGTCGTCAGCCGAACCACAAACGGTACACTGCCTCGGCCAATCAAGACAGACGAGCAAGGAATTCACCCTGACCTACGGTATAGTGCGCTCGCGCAGTATACTGTTCTAAGGAAAGACTTTAAGAGGGGCGGGCAAGGGAAAGGAAAGAGTCAGCGAGCCTGAAGGGTTAAAAAGAGGACAAATGAAAGAGGGAGAAAACAGAGATGGGGAGTTAAAAGAGAGAAACATAACCTGTGAGGAG